>NW_026711565.1:15000-37500 GCF_026419965.1 Kogia breviceps | reverse complement strand
CGCACGCGCACGCGCGGCCCCGCGCCGGACGCCCGGCCTTGGCGGGACCCTCCCCCGACTCAGAGGGGGGAGGCGCGGGCCGCGGTAGGCAAAGAGCGGCGCCCGGCCCCACCGCGGGGCCGGCGCAGAGAACCCTCCCGCCGCGAAGGCGAGGGGCTCCGCCCACGTGCTCTGGCAGTCGCCAACACCGTGGCCACTGCACGCGCGGGAGGGGCAGCGGCTGGGGGGTCCGGTACCCCAAGGCTCCCTCTCGGATCGCTAGAGAAGGTTTCCTCACCGAGGGGGCGTCGTCCCCCCAACCCATCGTCTCCCCTTCGGGCCCGCCCACGGAGGCGCTCCACGAGCCGCCAAAGTCCACGACTGGGCGGGGTTTGGGAGAGGGGTCTGCGGTATGGGTAAGCACGAGGCCCAGAGGAGCATTCGCGGCCACAGCCGGGGGCACAACCTCCGCCGCCCCCAGGCCCGTCCATCGGGGGCCCCGAGAGGAGGGAGCACGCCCGAGAGGGGCGGAAAGACCCCCTTCTCTCACAGGCCCCGGCCCAACGCGCTCGCCACCCACGCCCGCGTGCGACCCCCTCCCCCCCGACCGCCACAAACACACACACACGTGGGGGGGGAGGGTGGGCACACGCGGACGCTCGCCTGGCCCGAGTCAGTCCCCCCGTGCCACAGCAACACCGTGGGAGGACGACCGCGACGAGGCGGCCCCTGTTTCCCCCAACCGAGGGAGGGAAAACAGAGGCACGCCTCCCTTACCGTCTCGACCCCCCCCAAGAGAGCCACTCACGGGACGCACCACCGCGGCGGCGGGGACCCCGAGGAGCACGCTGGGAGAAGGGAACGACACCACCGCTCGGCCTCGGGCACCTGAGGGACGACCTGGAGCGCTCCAGGGGCACCACAGAGGATCGAACGAGGCACGCTCACGCACCGGCAGGGGCGCGCGGCGCAGCGGCGGGACGGCACCCCCCCACCAACGCGGGGAGGACCGCCCACGGGGGCAACACGCCGAGGAGGCGAAGCGAGAGCGTCTGCTGCGTCCGAGGACCACGGCCCCGCCACCCACGCCGTGAGGCAGGGGGCGGGAGGCCGAAGGTCAGGGCCGGGGACCACCACCCCTGCCCTTCCCCACACCCCTCGACAGGCCGGGAGAGCGTGAGGAGAGAGGCGGGGAGGCCCGCGGACAGAACGAGAAGAGCGGTCCCGTTCGCCAAGAACGTCCGTCCCTCGTCTGGCGCGACCTTAAGGCCCGGCCCAGGAGAGCGCGACATCACCACATCGATCAGTCATGCCAGAGAGCCAGGGACCACCAGGCCCCGAAGGGGAGGGGCACGCACAGCGAGGACCATCACCAGAGGAGCCTGCTTCGGCCTCACCGGCGGCACCCCAAACCCCCTCTTTTTTTTTTTTTTTTCTCCTCTCAGGCAAAAGTGGCCGACGACCCCGCGAGTGAGGAGAACGCCTGACACGTGGCACGGAGCCTGCGGGGTGGGGTCGTCGTCTCAGCCACCACCGGGTGCCTGCGGCGGGGAGGGGAGTCACACGGGGTAGAAGACCCAACGCCCCGCCGCCCCGCCGCCCTCGGGTGAGCCAGAGACCGGAGGCGGCACCGCGGGTCGGGTCAGCCGGACGCACACACGAGAGCCGGCGCGCAGGCCCAGGCGGGCGGCTCAAGTGGCGAGGGTCGGCTCGGCCACCAGACGGCGATCCAAAGCCCAGAACCCTGCGCGCGTCCAGACTCCCAAAGTCCTCAGCGACAGACGCCAGAGAAGACCGTGTCAGCACCTATCTGGTGGCAAAAAAGGCCCATTTCGGGCGAAAAAAATCACGGCGCCCGGCAGCGGGGCCCACGCACGCGTCGCAGGGGGGGTCCCCGGGACCTCGGTCCGGCCGCCTGTCCCCAACACTTCCCCATCCACACCAGCCCCGGAGCTCTCGGGGCCATCTGGTCGACCCGAGGAGCTTGGGGGGAGTGGGGGGGGGGGTGGGGGGGAGGGGGGGGGCGGGCCAAGCGGGGCGGGCAAACGTGGGAGAGGGCCGCGAGCCGGGTCGCCCTCCCCGGTTCACCCGCACGGGCAGGTACCGGTCCCTCCGAGTCTCCGGGCCAAGACTTGGTGAAAGGAAAAGAAATATCTCACTCGGCCGTCTCCGACGAGCGGGCCCCACGGGGGACCGCGCCCGGGCCCGGGCCGCCCTATCCGGGCCACCCAGGACGGCTCGGGCGGGCCGGTCCCCACCCCCACCCCGGCCGGGACTCGCGGCGGGTGGAGGAGAGGGGGCGGGGGAGGGAGGGTGAGAAAAAACTCAAAGTCCGCCGACCAGGACCCCCCGTGGGCACGCTGAAGGGCCGGGTGCGCCCTCCCCGGCCACCCGCGCGAGCAAGGCCCGGTCCGTCCACGTCCACGGACCCAGGGGCACTTGGAAACATTTTGCCCCGGGAGGCGCCTCCCAGGCGACCAGAGCCCACGAGGGAGGGACCGCACCCGGGCCCGGGCCCGGGCCGGTCTCTCCGGGTCACCCCTCGCGGCCCAGGCCGGTCCCCACCTCCCGAGTCCGACTCGGCCAAACATCGGTGAGAAAGAATCCGACCACCGGGAGGGGCCCCACGCGCGCCCGCCACCGAGCCCGTCGCGCCCGCCACCGGCCTAACCTAAACGCACGGGCCCGGGCCGGTCCCCCACCTTCCGGAGCGGGGCGCTGTGGGGACCGCGGAAGAGAGGAAGGGAGGGTGGGGGGGGTCGGGGAATGAACGCTCCAAAGGGTGAGCCAGGAGAAAGCCCGACCGACCGCCCATCCGCAGGCGCTCCGGAGGGCGCGGAAGACCCTCTCCCTTCCCACCGCGGCGGCCCGGCCCAGGTCGTGTCGGGTGGCCGGGTCGGTCCCCGCGGCCGGAGGGGAGCGGACGGATGCTGGTCGACCGGGCCAGGCGGTCCCCCGGAGCGGCTCGAGAGCGCGGCGACGGTCACACCCTCATAGACCTGCACGCCCAATCTCAAGCGACAGCAGGAGGCGCCCACGCCTGGGCGCCACCGGGACAGTGGCCACCAGCGTCGCCTGGCTGCCGGAACTCTGCCTCGGGCCCGGCGGCCGACTCACAGCCCTCACGAAGGTCGCCGAAGCTCCAGAGACAAGGGACAATATAAAAGCGGCCGCCAGGTGGCTCCCGACAACCGGCTCCAACGTCCCCGGGCCGGATCCCTGTCGCCGGCCGGCCACCGAGGACGCGGCGGCAGCGCCGGGCCGCCCAAACGCCCGAGCTCAGCCCGGGACGAGGCGGCGGGCGTCTGGCGCGGCGGCCCCGTGTCGTCCATCTCGGAGCTAGCTCCCCGGTCGGCACGACACGACACGGTGCGACCCGGGCAGCAGACGGGGGTGGGGGGGTGGGGGGCGGGGGAAGCCGGGGAGATGTCGCCGGGAGGCTGTCTCGGAGGAGACGCGCTCCCCAACGCGATTCCTGGGCGGGGGGGAAATCCCGCGGAGACGCCGGCGGGGCCCGGGGCGCCCGGCACGGGTTGCCCAGAGGGGCACGAGCAAGATCCCCGGCTGCCCGGACGGGGGGGAGGGAGGGAGGGAGGGAGGGAGGGAGGGAAGGAGGGAGGGACGGATGGAGGGACGGAGGGACGGAGGGACGGATGTAAGGACGGAGGGACGGACGGAGGGAGGGAGGGAGGGAGAGAGAGAGGGACGGAAGTCGGGGACTGGCAAACCGAAACCAGGCAAGCGCTCAGGGAACAACGCAGGAATTCGTCCAAAGACAACACATGGGTGCTGCGAGGGTGGGGAAAATGCACTTGCGGTCACGAGAACATGGATTTCATAACGGACTGACCACGATCCATCACGGGCCGGGCGGGGGTGGGGGGGGTGGGGGCGGGTGAGGCGGGGGTTGGGGGAATGCGGGCGGCTGGGGGGGAGGGGGCGAGGGTGGAGTCAATAGCCATCCACTAAAGAAACTGAGTTCCGGTACGTCGACACAAGGCAACACTCTGAGTGCGAGTGTGTGTGAGCGTGTGTGTGCGTGTGCGTGCGTGCGTGTGTGTGTGGAGTGCGGTGAGTACTGACAGCGAACCGTAGTCCCACCAGGACCACACCAAACCATACCAACCAAGAAGTCAAGCTGTAGAACTTCTCTGGCCTTTAAAACAAAGAGAAAAGCGTGCACGTATCGCATACGTACACACATTACGTACGCTTGTGGCATACGTATACGTGGACGTGGACGTATAAAGGCCTAGGACAAGCCCAAGCACATCCCGTCAGGGGAGCCTATCCAAAACAGACCAAGACCTCACACAATTCAGCCTCCAGAAAACAAGCGACCCAGTGAGAAAAGTGGGCAGGAGGCCAGAACGGAACATTTTCATTAGAGAAAAAAAAAAGAAGAAGAGAAAAAGAGAAAAAAAGAAAAAAGAAAGAAAGAAAGAACACAACTTTCTTAGTAAAAACCAAACAAACAAAACACAACAACAAAACAAACAGAAATAAAACAGAAAACCTCTTTTAGTGAAAGAATTCAACGGGGCAACGAAAAAAGCGCACACACGCATCTCTCTGGACGAAGATATTCGGACAGGCACAGGATCTGGAGTTGCGACAGCAAGTTCGTACAAGCAGAAAAAGTGCCTCCTTCCTCCCGATCCAACACGTATTTTTCAAGCTGAGAGAGACCACCACCACCGTGGCACGCCGGAGGGAGGACTCAGAGATGTCACCCGGCGGGTGAGAGAACGGCTCTCCGACAAAAGACAGCAGTACGGAAAACAGAAAGGAAGTCCCTCAAAACACTGCACAGAAAACTACCATGCGACCCAGCAACTCCACTAAGTGCCCACGGAGGGGGTAAAGACGACACGTACACGTCTATCTGTACCAACACCTGTAACGATGGAGAGATAGGTACGGACGCACTGTTAGCGCTCTCTGTGCCCGTACGTCTATATCTATGAGAGAAGGACCGGGTGGGGGGTGGGGGGTGGGGGGTGGGGGTGCGGAGAGAGAAGTGAGACAAAGAGTGGACAGTCACGTGAGTGCAGTAGGTAAGGAAGATTAAGACGACAAACAAACTCCCAACAGTGGTCCTGTAAGTCAACCATCAAGATTTCGATATCATGATGTCATCAAGCACCAACCCTTCTGAAGGGACACAGCGACACACAGGGCTCACTTGGCAGGGCAGTTCAGGACCCTAAAATGACCGTGAAAGGTGAAGCTCGAAAAAGCAATCTTGTTCATCCACGGGGGGAAAATACCGTTCTCCCACGACATTCAAAAATCCTATCAGGGGGCTTCCCTGGTGGCGCAGTGGTTGAGAGTCCGCCTGCCGATGCAGGGGACACGGGTTCGTGCCCCGGTCCGGGAAGATCCCACATGCCGCGGAGCGGCTGGGCCCGTGAGCCATGGCCGCTGGGCCTGCGCGTCCGGAGCCTGTGCTCCGCAATGGGAGAGGCCACAACAGTGAGAGGCCCGCGTACCACAAAAAAAAAAAAAAAAAAAAAAAAAAAAAAAATCCTATCAAAACATTTTAAAACTCTCTTACTCGCTCACCATTTAAAAGGTAGAGAAATAAAAAGAGGGCCAAAGTACGATTTATTGAGTGGTGGACCGTCACAGAAAGCATGCCATGAAAGCCTCCGATTCATTTTGGAAGGTCCTAGGAACAGCAATCTTCAACATTGCTCTCCTGCCTGCCTTCTTGGCGTGGTATCTTTTCTACATCTGGATAAGCAGTCCTAGGTTTTGTGTGTTTGCTTGTTATTCCCCTAACTGAAGATCAGCCTCCAACACGATAACCCTTTGTGCCCTCTGGGTCCTGAACTCTCTTCTCTGGAAGTGCTTTTCTGAATGGGAACGGTTTCACCAACGTCATCGCCTGGAGACATCTTCAGCCTGTCCTCCCCCCACCCGCACCCCCGCCCGCCCCCCACCCTCTTCCTCCTCCTCCTCCTCCTCCTCCTCCTCCTCCTCCTCCTCCTCCTCCTCCTCCCCTTCCTCCTCCTCCTTTTTTTTCTTTGTTTTCTTCAGCTCTCCTTGCGCTGGTCTCTCACACGGTGGCAGCGTTGTCCTAGGCATGCCCAGGTGTCTCCTAACCCCATCCAAGTGATGACTCCCAGCGTCATCATTTTGGGTTTCTTAGCCGCACTTTCGTCGTTCCCGGGCAATTCTTTCTTTTTATTTTCCATGGACGGGGGAGACCAGACCGGGGCGGGGGGCAACACAACGACACACTGCGTGTGACCTGGGAAACAGACACATACACGCCAGGCAATCACCGACAGGCTCTGAAAGAGGATCGGTCCCCGGACACGGGGCACGCACGTTTGTTATCGGTGGAGTCACCGCAGACCGAACGGGAAGCAGCAGACTTTGAACTTGACGCAGCTACCGTTCATCCATCGCGGAAACTGACATTTGAAACACGTAGTTAGGCTCTTGGTGCGATTTCACCTAGTCATTGACATGTGTGCACAGTGGAACCATGGAAAGTGAGACAACCCCCCCACCCCACTTCTACCAAAGGTCGCCAAATGAAGACTCTCGTTTGTTTACAAACCAAATTTCCTATCCTTAAATTTGGTGGGAGCTTTCCCTAAGGATTGCACGGGAAGGTGACTTCCTCAAGCGTTGGAGTAGTTTTCCTTAGAACTAGAGAATTAGAATTCTGCTGAATGATGAACACACACCTCGCTTAAGTTTCTGCTAGGAAATCCACGCACCATGTGGATCGAACGAAAAGCAAAATGATTTTTTAACAAGGTCTTCTCTCCACTTCAGACGAATTTTACAGGGCGGGGAGGGGGGAGGCTAGGCTTCTCTGTTTTTCATTTAAGGTCCTCTGAAACGTCAGTAAGTGTTCGTGATCCTACTCACGTGTACTCTTGTCCTCCATCCAATCGTCAGTCATCTGGCAGAAGGAGAGCCTGCCTCATCCACGGCAAACAACATTCCGACACTCAATGAGAAAATACATTTCTGGTGCTTTCGCCAAAAAATGCAAAGCCCCTTATTTAAGCTAATGGAATTTAAAAGAAATCCCTAGTACCTAGGAACAGAACAAAGTGAAAGAAACACAACGCACAGACTTGGGGGATAGAAAGAAAGAAAGAAAAAGAAAGAAAGAAAGAAAGAAAGAAAGAAAGAAAGAAAGAAAGAAAGAAAGAAAGAAAGAAAGAAAGAAAGAAAGAAAGAAAGAAAGAAAGAAAGAAAGAAAGAAAGAAAGAAAGAAAGAAAGAAAGAGGAGAGAGAGAGAGAGAGAGAGAGAGGAAGGAGAGGAGAGGAGAGGAGACAAGAGGAGAGGAGAGGAGAGGGAGGGAGGGAGGGACGAAGGAAGGAAGGAAGGAAGGAAGGAAGGAAGGAAGGAAGGAAGGAAGGAAGGAAGGAAGGAAGGAAGGAAGAAAGGAAGGAAGGAAGAAAGAAAAGATCTCTCAACCTAAAAGTTTTTGTGACAAACGGACAATCTATGATTTGGTAGGTTAAAAAATATTTTTGGAACGTAAAGTTCTTTGAGACACGAATGGAGAAGAAAACAAGAAAAGGACAATCAGAATTCGGAACCCTCAGAAACCTGAATCGGTCATGAACAGGAACTAGGAAGCCAGGGTGAACGGCGTCTGTGACACCAGTGATTCTGGACTGGCAAAGGGATGATTCCATTTCACCAGCATACATTTTCACACAGTGTCACTTTTTAAAAATGTTTTCTTTTCCCCAGAGTGATGCCAGAGGTGTGGACTCATACATCGAAACATCTTTAGTCTTTCTGTAATAAGGAGACAGAAGTAGGTCCACTGAGACTTGTCGAGCCATGAACGAACGTTTCCATAGGTTATCTTTGGAAAGGATCCAGACATTCCACGAATTCCCCATCATTCCACTTATGCCAACTCTGAAGTTTCTAAAGTGACCCAAAAGGTCTGGGCGAGACTGTTTTTAAGTAGACATACCACAAAACATAACGCTTCTTAAGGAGTTCCTGCACCTAGAGCTATCGACATCACTTGTTCGAGATCCCATGACGACGAGATGGCCCGTGAACACTTCCTGAGACTTCAGACGATGATGTCAGCCATCATCCCCAAGTTCTTTTTCTTGCCGACGAATCTGGTTCACTCCCGTGAACTTACTGGATTTGGGGTCGACGTAGATAGAAGGAAAGGATGACCTCGAACGCTGATCACGCTAAAGACATGCCTAGTTTCATAAAACCCATACCTTGACCTTGGCTATTCTCGGCTGAAGGGTTCAGCCTAGATCACCACCTGAACTTGCCTAAAACCTTTGGGTCCCTTCCCTTTCTAGTGGACTGAATTCCGGAGTGCTCCCTTCTAAGCCATTCAAGAGAGCTCTCTCACAAGTTCATTGCGGCACTCGGATCCCTACGCAGAAACAGGCCAGCTCTAGAAGGGAGCTACAGACATACAGTACCTGTTACCAGGCCCTTTCCAGATTCTGGCACAGCAGTACCAGAAAAATGAAGGTCGTTTCCACAAGGCTTCTAAGGCTAGCACAGCAAAACTTTTTTTTTTTTTTTTTTTTAATTAAAAGAGATAGCTTGTACACAAGGGAGAAGGCGGTGGGTGGGGTGGGGGTGAGAGGCAGCCCCACCCCCCCACCCCCCGAGTTGCTTGGATCACGAAAGGGAGAGTTTGTCTCGGGATCACTGATCATTTCCAGAAATCCTCCAAATTCTTGGATCATCAGCAGCTGGTTCCACGGTGGCTACCTGTGGGGAATACCAAGTGCTTCCACGAGGGGAAAGAAGCGCATGAGAATGTTCGGCAAGAAAGCACAGGAACAGATAAGGGTTCAATGTACAGCTGAGCTTCTCGTCTTGGGACAACTAGGTATAGTCGTGGGTGGGTGTCCACAGAGGAAAAGTTCATCTTCTTTTACTCCCGCGAGCCTCGTGTGTGTGTGTGTGTGTGTGTGTGTGCGTGTGTGTGTGTGTGTGTCTGTGTCTGTGTCTGTGTCTGTGTCTGTGTGTCTGTGTGTGTGTCTGTGTGTGTCTGAGACTCAGGCCCCCAGGGCTGATCTGCTCATGCAATTCCATTTCCCCTCCCCCTCCCCCTCCCCCTCCCCCTCTTCCTCCTCCTCCTCCTCCTTCTATGTACTTCTTTCTGTCGAGGAGATGATTTCCAACTCAAATGCAGACCAAAAGATTTCTAGGTTCCCAAACTTCAGGGTTCCATGGATCAGGGTGTCCAAAATCTGCACAGCGCCTTCAATAACGGCCCTCTTTCTCAGCGCACACAAGTCAACCCCAGACCAAGGCACCCTAAGGGCAAAAACCCTCCAGGATTTCTCCCACCAGACCCCGAACATCAGCACACACACCCTCCCCCAGTTTCTATTTCGTATCGTGTGGGCTCAGGCAGACAACAAACACGTCCATCGTTCGATCATCTTCCTTTGGCGTGTTTCGTGAACGTTGCACCGGCCGAAGAAACCTAAGTGTGCAAAAGCTCATCCCCGTGTAAAAGGCTTTGGCTTCTCAGCGAAGGGGTCGAGCCAAGGGACCTAGGCCCCTCTGTCCACTTTTCACTGGGTTCACTGGCCTCACTGTTGTCCCAAGCGATGGCCGGTCAGATCTCTCACGGTCATTCTTCTTTTGGCCTTCTGGTTTTAGAGAGGGTTTTCAACTGGGGTAAAAAGGGCAGGCTTGTGTGGGGCCCTTTCATGGTGGGGAGGGGGTGGGGGGGGCCCCGTAGAGGTCCCTCCGATTCACCCAATCTCAGGCAGTGCCCTATTCAAAACGTTTGTTTCCGGGCTTCCCCGGTGGTGCAGTGGTTGAGAATCCGCCTGCCAATGCAGGGGCCACGGGTTCGTGCCCCGGTCCGGGAAGACCCCACATGTCGCGGAGCGGCTAGGCCCATGAGCCACGGCCACTGAGCCTGCGCATCCGGAGCCTGTGCTCCGCAACGGGAGAGGCCACGACAGTGAGAGGCCCGCGTACCACAAAAAAAAAAAAAAAAAAAAAAAAAAGAAAAGAAAAGAAAAGAAAAGAAAACAGAAAACGTTTGTTTCCGTCCCACCAAGAGCCCACCTTTGGAGAGATTCCCTGCCTTACACGTCCTCTCCGCTCCTCCTATTCATCCACCGTGATCCACCACCACCACCACCACCACCACCACCACCACCACCCCGCCGGCCGACCTGATCTGTTCACCCTGAAGCTGGCAAGCAGTAAGGGTGCTCGTGAAGCGAGGATCCGTTGGGATTGGCCAAGATGGCAAAGTGGCGGCGGGGGCGGCGGCGGCGGTGGGGCGGGGGGGGGGTATGTGGAGGGGACTCGGAAAGTACGAGGTTACAGCTAACAGCTGCTGCTGGCAGATAGGTCTTTGAAACAGGCTGGTGGCGCCCTGGACTTTGATACCGTCCGTTCTGACCATTCCTGTTCTCCGTGAGAAGGGTGTTGGGCCCAGGATCGGCCACCCCAAAACGGGCCTCCGTGGCACATTGACGATTTTGAGCGAAGGGGGACTCCAGAAGCAGCCACGTTTGTCCGAGGGACACTGGGATTCTCCTCTGTGTCTCCCTGAAAGCGAGACATCCATCTCTCGGCTGAAAGGTGCACTCCCTGCCTCCGGAGGTAGGAGGCCGCCGCCGCGATCGGCAAATTAGGGCATTCGGGCCCGAGAAACCTTCGGAGACAAACACTGCGGACCACCGCAAACCCGAGCTCTGTTTAGCTTCTTCCTTCGCTCGCTCGTTCGCTCACGGCACACCCCAAAACCTAAGTCTCTCGGTCCGGTTCCCTGTCTGTCTCACCCATGTACCGTTCGTTCCTCGGTCTGAGCAGGAGAGACGCCGCCCGCTTCAGCCACTTCTCAGCCCTCGAATGAAAGGAAAGGTCACCCCGCTCCCCCCACACACCTTCGTCTCTCCGCGCCTTGGGCCCATGTTACTTTATTTTTATTTTTATTTTTTTGCATTACACGGGCCTCTCACTCTTGTGGCCTCTCCCGTCGCGGAGCACAGGCTCCGGACACGCAGGCTCAGCGGCCACGGCTCACGGGCCTAGCTGCTCCGCGGCACGTGGGATCCTCCCGGACCGGGGCACAAACCTGTGTCCCCTGCATCGGCAGGCGGACTCTCGACCACTTTGCCACCAGGGAAGCCCATCGGGCCCATTTTAGAATGAGTCCAGCCACAGGAACTCAAGAGGGGTAGAGGGGGAGATCTCCCCCTCCCCCAAACAGGAAGGCACCTGGAACCCCGTTCCCACCGGCCACCCGGCTCCACTTTGGGTGCGTGAATCCTAGTTTGCCTCCTCCGGATCTTTAAATGATCTTCCACGTGTTATAACAGACTCACAAGGAGAGAAGCTTACGCATGTATTTCTTCTGAGTTTCATGCGACACGGGGAGCCCTCCTAAGAAAACAAAGAAAGACCCAGAGAAGCGTCCGAACCTAACATCTCTTCTGTTGGATCTGAGCAAAGAGAGGCAATCTGAAAAAGCAACTATACTCTGGCGGGGGTGCGGAGTGTGTGTGTGTGTGGGGGGGGGGGGGGGGTGTGTGAGTGGGGGTGGGTGAGGGGGGGGTGGGTGGGTGGGGGGCGCGGGCGATGCCAAAGGAGGATGAGAACTCTTAGAAATTCTTAGGCATAGAAAATTAAGACGGATCCGGGCCCGCGCCTCTCCTTTTCTCGTGCGTTGGGAAGATCATTTGGCTCTCGCCGGCTGGGATGTCATCTCCCCACGAACCATCAGGCGAGCTGTGGGGCGGAAAGAGGGAGAGCAGGGTTCAGAAGAACGTGGAGAAGATGGACGCTAGATGCCCAGAGTCCACGTCCCCCGCCCCCCCCCCCCCCCGGGAGCAAGGATCTCTTCTTCGTGGGCACACGATCTTCCACCACGACCTCCGGACCGTGGTGCCAAGTCACGCCCACGCGAAGACAGGGCTCACCCAGGGATATGGGCTTGTGCCACAGAAAGGGAGACAGCAGGGAAGTCACCGAGCTTAAGGTATCTGACTCTCGTCGGGTCCTCGACAGGCGGAGGGACACATCTTTCCGACACGGTCGGGGCCGGCTTAGAGAACCGCTGCCGACGACCGCACCGCGAAGGAAGATGTCTCTGCGGTCTCGACAGAAGATCCAGTAGGTTTCCCAAGTGGCGGAGCTAGGAATCGATCGGCCAGGCAGGCGTGTCCAATCTTCAACTTTGGGAAGACACGCGGACTTTTACCCCCTTTTCGGCGGGGAGCCTGTAGAAGATCAGGCCGGGAGGAAGGACACAGTCTGTCAGTCGTTGCACGTGATGTTAACGTCCAGGCCAGGAGGAGCCATGCCAGGACTGACTCCACAAAAGGGAGAAGGTGACCAGTTGCCTTTTGAGGACCATGGCTCTCTACGCGGCACGGAAACCAAGGGAGCAGGGGCCAGGGTAGAGGCCGGCAGGGTCGTCAGAGGCCCAGCCAGGACAGAGACCGGTGAGGTGCGAGCCTGAACGAAGGCAGTAGAGGGGAGAGGGAGAGAGGGGATGGAGCAGGACCTATTTCGGTCCCGGAATCGGCAGAACCTGGTATCCCGGCGTGAGTCTTTAGAAACACCGTCCAACTCCACTCCACGGGCAAAATACAAGGTAGAGGGCGGAGCTCTCTGCACCCAGGATCCTCCCGAGACCCAGGCGAGAAGGGCCCTTCCCACGGATGGGCTCCACATCCCACCAGGGTCGGTCGGTCGGTCGGTCGGTCGGTCGGTCGGTCGGTCGGCAGGTCACCAAGACACAAAGAAGCACATTCTTTCTTTCGAGAAGCTCTGTCCCCAGGACCTGGCACTCAGCACACTGGTGATCTGCCAACCAGAACCCTTAAACACCTCCTCAGGTTCCAGGGGAAGGCTTTGCTCACCTCTTTTCGGCCCTACCTCTGTCCTCAAAACTAAAGGTAAAAGAACACACGAACACACACACACACACACACACACACACACACACACACACACACACACACCAAAGGTAATGGAGTCCGAATACCACGAAGGCTCTCAGGTTGTGCTAGGGCCGTTGCCCAACAGCACTGTGAAGTGTGTGTGGGGGGGGGGGGGGCGGTGGGGGTGATGTGTGTGGGGGTGTGGGGGTGTGGGGGTGTGTGTGGGTGTGTGTGGGTGTGCGTGTGCGTGTGACTCATAGGTGGATATTTTCCATAGGTGTGCACTATGGCACTGCAGGATCTGTGGTCGGTTGCTGAGTCCCCGGAGGTGGAAGCGCAGATACAGGGCCCTGAGTGTGAAGTTATCCATGGACGCTCACAGCGCGTGGGGTCGGGGTCGGCAGCCGTAACCCTCCATGTTGGTGGTTCAACGGTCAACTCTACTTTATAGATCAGAGAGGATAACGTCACGCGTTCACTGTTAATAACTTTTCCAAATAGTCTTTATCTTTTCAAAAGGAAGACATCATTTAATCCATTTCACAAGATGATACTGGGAACCTACTGCCCCAGCACGTGAATTATCCCTACAGAACACAAGATCCCTGAGAAGGAAGAGCCCTGAGCACTGAGATACCATGAAGGTAGGCTTTTAGATGATATTCTCTGCTTCTGCAGCTCGAGGTAAAACATGGGATGACTGGCTCTACCTATCCCATTCCAGTCTGTCAAACGCGAGCCCCCATGGCACGTCTCACCAGTGGTCGGTCCACGATAACTCCATCCATAGGAATTCTTGGCAGTTTTATGTTCAGGATCATTTCTTTTCCTGCCATTGATTGAAAACTCCCTGGACCCTGTTAGCAGCTACAGATTCAATGAGTCCAGTACTTCATAGGTTTTGTCATGTATTTAGAAGGGGAATCACCATCAAGTTGCTGAAATGAGGACTAAGTGTCTTTCAGATATGGAGATGGAAATAAATGGTGCTCTGCAGGGTGTGCGATGACAGGCACCCAGGATTCCTTCACCCAGCCCTCCCTTTGCTCCCTCATAGGTTCCTGGGAAATCCAAACACACACACACGCACACACACACACACACACACACACACACACACACACACACACGGGGGGGGGGGGAGAGAGAGAGAGAGAGAGAGAGCTCTGGGTGTGCTATTTGCTCTCCATGATTTCACGTGCCTTTTGGGCATGGCTGACAGAGATAGATGGACATGAAGCAGCAGGACAGCAAGCTGGCATCTCGGCCGGCCTACAGAAGTTTCCCAAGTGAAATATCAACAGCAGGGCAGGGACGCCCACGTGACGTGGGAGAGAAGGGGGGTGGGGGGGGCGGACCGCTGACCGACGTCGGCTCAGGTTTCCCGTCCCCCTCCGGCCGAGAACCTGCCTTCCGCTTCCTGCCCTCAAGTATGTGAGAGGAGCGTGTTTCTTTCCAATAAATACCGACACATCATTTCAGTCTGTTTGTGTGTTTGTTTTTGCTTGTTCTTTTTCTGGACGAGGCCAAAGAGCCCTTCCAGTGGAGGTGTGTGTACAAAGGAGGATCTGACAGAATGGGAGGGTGCGGGTCAGTCCATGTGCGAAGAAATCCAGAGAATCTGTCATAGCTGAGACTCGGGCCTTTTGCAGAAATAGGCCAAGAGAGTTCGGATTTGATGATTCACTGCCACATAGTCATCACAGCAGTTTCCTGGAAGGGATTGTGTTACAGGAGGCGGCGTGGCCCTCAGCCCTCAGGCCTCAACCCGGCAGGCAGGCAGGCAGGCAGGCAGGCAGGCAGGCAGGCAGGCAGGCAGCGGCTATTGTCTGTTGGTCCCGCCCCCACCCCCACCCCCACCCCCGTTCCTTCTCCAGAGCTCCTTCCTAAGTCCCCTTGGACTGACCTTTGCCAGGAGCGGGGGAGGGGAGGTGCGGACGATTCATTCCGCAGGGCCTCGTTCAATCGCTCGATTCAAATGCAGAAAGCTCTCCGGTCAGGTCGGAGCCTTTGACTTTGCCTCGAGCTTCTCTTTAATGAATGGCTTTTTCTCTTTTCTTTCCCCAATTTCGCCACCCTCAGGCTGCCCCCTCCAAACTGCAGGGAGGGAAGGAGGGAGAGAGGAGGTGACGGGAGGAGGACGTGTGAGAAACAGGCCTTTTCTCCAGGCAAAAGGTGTCCCCTCCTTTTCCTGACCCTGGAAACCCCACTACACCATTTGAGAATCATGGACATGTGTGGAAGCAGATGTCTTCACTTGAGATCTTCCTCCGCAGGAGGACAGAAAGGAGGGCCAGTGTGTCCCTCTTGTGCTGGCCGGTTCTTGTCACTTGAATTCAAAATAATCAATAGAGCATGGAGGCACATTTTGGGGCGGCCTACTCTGGGAGCTCAACAGTTCCCTCCTCTGAAAGTTCCTTGGAACATATTAAAGCTGAGCTGGTGACTCGTGTGTGTGTGTGTGTGTGTGTGTGTGTGTGTGTGTGTGTGTGTGTGAAGGAGATTTCTAGATGTCAGGGTCGAAGTAACTTTAGAAGTTTGAAATACCTCTGATGATGTCGTCGGGTGTTTGGTTCAAATTTCGGAGTGGCTCTCACAGAAACAGGCACGAGGATTCTTTCCATAGGAGCCGTTGTGGCCGTTTCTCTAAGGTTTTCATCAAGTTCTCTAGCTTCCGTCTGCAGGGCTTCAGGCAAAAGGCCGTTTTAGGCCTCAGTGATGCCAAGCCAAAAGGGTGGGAGAAAATGGCCAACATTCATGGAGAGAGTCGTAGCCAGAGATTGAAGGGAACTCACAAAACTTCGGGATGCAGTCCCGTTTTCAGGTTAAGAACAACACCCTAAGGGAAACGAGTAGCACCAGAATTTCATATCCAGAAGTGTGTATCCCTGTCTCATGGAAACATAATTTTGGCCTCCAGGTAACGTATGCAAATAGCTGTATCGCCAAGGAAATAAGAAGCCTCACTGAGAGTTTCTGAATTAAGGAAGGTAAGGAGAAAAAGATCAGTGATTCCATCCTGCTGACAGAGGTATAAGTTACCAAATGGATATCCATCTTTAAAAATAAAAAAAGAAACTTGGGTTTTCCTTGTTTGTTTCTGTTTCCCTTGTATGTGGAAAACAAAAGATTTAACCATCAGTCCTAATCCCACTCCCTCTCTTTTTTTTTTTTCCAGATTTTTTTAAAAAATATTTGAAATATAATTCATTTACAATGTCGTGTTAGTTTCAGGTATACGGCACAGTGATTCAGTTCTCTCTCTCTCTCCCTCCCTCCCTCTCTCATATATATATATATATATATATATATATATATGTATGTATGTATATATATATATATATATATAGAGAGAGAGAGAGAGAGAGAGAGAGAGGGAGGGAGAGAGAGACACGGAGAGAGAGACACGGAGACGGAGACAGAGAGACAGAGAGACAGAGATTTTTATAAATCTCTATCTATCTATCTATCTATCTATCTATCTATCTATATCTACACATATATATTTTAGCGGCTTCCCCGGTGGCGCAGTGGTTGAGAGTCCGCCTGCCGATGCAGGGGACACGGGTTCGTGCCCCGGTCCGGGAAAATCCCACATGCCGCGGAGCAGCTAGGCCCGTGAGCCTGTGCGTCCGGAGCCTGTGCTCCACAACGGGAGAGGCCACAACAGTGAGAGACCCGCATACCGCAATATAAATAAATGAATGAATGGATGAATAAATAAATAAATAAATAATTTTGAAAAGATTCTTTTTCAGATTCTTTTCTCTCATAGGTTATTACAAAGTATTGAGTAGAGTATCCTGTGCTCTATAGTAGGAGATGCTTGTTGATTCCCTATTTTATGTACAGTAATGTGTATATGTTCATCCCACCCAACCCCCTAAGTATCCCCCGCTTCCCCAGTCAGTCCCATTTTACACAAGTAGTCATACACATCCTCCTCCTCCTCCTCCTCCTCCTCCTCCTCCTCCTCCTCCTCCTCCTCAGGTCACTCAACCCCATGGAAGTCATTCTTGCTCTTCTTGGAGTCCAGTTTTTCCATCGGTTCTGCCGGCCCTGCCTGATGATTGAGCGTGACTGGACGAGTGCCGGTTCCAAAAAAGTTTTCAAGAGCTTCTGTGAAGAACTGTAGGATTTGCCCAGTGAAAGGGGTGCCTCGATCTGATCACCCGGAAGCCTGTGGAAGGCAGACCCCAGGCGGCAAGCACATTTCGTTTCTTTAACAGTCTCTGTGCCACGGTGAGGACATCAGGCTTGCGGTGAGGGAAGACCTCAACCCACACGGAAAACATAGCCACGGTCACAAGAATGTTTGGATGACCCCTACGAAGTGGCAGTGGAGGGCTTCCCCGGTGGCGCAGTGGTTGAGGATCCGCCCGCCGATGCAGGGGACACGGGTTCGTGCCCCGGTCCGGGAAGATCCCACACGCCGCGTGGCGGCCGGGCCCGTGAGCCATGGCCGCGGAGCCTGTGCTCCGCCACGGGAGAGGCCACAACAGTGAGAGGCCCGCATCCCACAAAAATAAATAAATAAATAAGTGGCAGTGGAATGAAGTCCAGTGGCTGGGGGTCCGAGGATCCAGAGAGAGGAGGTTTTCTTTCCAGAGAGAAAAACGTTCCCCCCCACCCCCACCCCCACCCCCCAGGGTTACAAGCACGAGAGGTCAGACGTCGCCGTTCCCGTTGCCGGTAGACCGTAGAAAATCTTCCTGCCCACGTCTATTGACAATCGGACTCCTCTTCAAGACACCGTGGGATGGGCGGGTGAAGGAATGCAAGGGGAGGGGCAGGGGGGAGGTTGGCCAGGGAGCAACCGGCTGGGCCGCCGTCTCGTCTCGTCTCGTCTCGTCTCGTCTCATCTCGTCTCGTCTCGTCTCGTCTCCCGTCTGCCATAGCCCCGACCGGATGCTGAAAGGACAGAATGGACTTGCTCCACCCACGTGTGCCCCGCCACCCCCACCATCTTTCAACAGGCTGTTGTTGCCGCCTCGGCGTGAAAGTCGGTTAGAACATCTCCGTGATACTGGGTACAGTCCCTTTCGTGTGAGCCTCCATTTTGACGACGACAGACAGCCCTTTATGCCAGGGCAGAGAAGACTTCCGGGAAGAAAGATCCCATCATTTCTGGAACCGTTAGAACACATCGGTGCACAGACACAAGCCAAAGAAGACTTCACGTCGTTCCTTCCTCTTTGGACAACGCTTCCCGTGTCATCGAACCTCCCCAAGAAACTTAGTCAGTTTCATCTCTCTCATTTCTCAGGAGAGAGAACACATTTTTTGAGCTACTTGGAGGGCCCTCTCCTCCTGGATCCTATCTCTAAGTCCAAAGGACTTCATCGGTCCTTCAATTTGGGGGCAAGTGTGTCCAAAATATCCAAAAGATTGTAAGGCACTTCATCAGATGATGGGTCACCGTGAAACAGTGCTTCCTTAGGCACGTCACCAGCATCCCAAGGAAAGACTTGCTAGGCAGAGAGAGAAGCTTCTTTTTCAGTTCTGAGCCAGACCTGGTTCTTTGACTATCGAGAGGACTAAGTCGATGTGAGTCCTCCGAGACCTGATAAAGGCAGCCTAGAAAATAAGTGATGACTTTTGACAAAGACATAAGCTTCTCTCTCTCTCTCTCTCTCTCTCTCTCTCTCTCTCTCTCTCTCTCTCTCTCTCTCTCTCTCTCTCTCTCTTCCTTCTTTCCTTCCTTCCGTCCTTCCTTCCTTCCTTCCTTCCGTCCTTCCTTTCTTTTCCTTCCTTCCTTCCTTCCTTTCTTTCTTCCTTTCTTTCTTTCTTTCTTTCTTTCTTTCTTTCTTTCTTTCTTTCTTTCTTTCTTTCTTTCTTTCTTTCTTTCTTTCTTTCTTTCCCTCCTTAAAGATAAAGGAAAAGATCCTTTCCTAATCTAATCTAATCTCTCATGATGGACAGAGCAGACCGATAGAAGAAAAACCCAAACCCTAAACCCAAACCTGGTCCTTTGAACAGAGAGAGGCAACTAAATCTTAATTTGGCACTGGTTTCAATGTTGATGTGAAAAGTCATTTCTGTCTTTGTATCCATCCTCATCCAGTCCTGACCACAGATCTGATTCCTTTCGAAAGCCTCTTTTCTTCACACGCCTTTTCCAATCGTCTGTGCCCATTTTTAGCTTGTCCCTTGATTTCTTTCTTTCCCATTGAGAAATGACTACCTTTAGGACTAAAACCTCTCGCTCCTTCCCCCAAACCTCATCTCCATACTTCCTAATTTGCCTCCACCCGCGCGCCCCCCCACCCCCCCACCCCCCGGAAAAAAAAAAAAAAAAAAAAAAAGTCCTCTTCCTCCCATGAGGATGGCGACATCAGGTTCAGGTCCTTAAAGAAGGACCACACACGTTCCTTCTTTACAATGCTTCGTCCTTGGACACTGTCTTTTTTCTTTTCTTTCTTTTTTTTTTTTTTTTTTTTCCTTCAGTGAAAGTAAGGAAGCCAACCGCAGTGAGCAGCGTGAACATGGAATACTGTGTAGAAGTCAAGGCTCCTACCTAGTACAGTCTTTCCCTAAAGCACAAGATCTAGCTAGGCGTGGAACCGAACATGCTCAGTCTCTCCTCCGTAAAAGGTCCAAAGAAGGGAGACCCTCAGACTTGTGGAGCCATGAACGTTTCAGTATTTTATCTTATGTGGCGATGATGTAGACACTCGCTGAGATTTCACCCTGTCATGGCACTTAGCCAAGCTGTAAGCCCAGAGATGACCAGAGATGCTGGAAAATCTTGAAGTCGGCCTACAGAAAACAAGCACTGGGGGGAAAGTTCCCCTTAAACATTCTTATCTCGTCCACACCTATGTCCTCTGTTTGTCATGAGCAATCCTACTTAGATGATTCGTGAACATTTCAGGAGACATGAAAGCAGTTCAGTTCAGTTCGTCGTGATCCCTACACCTCCCGCCCGCCCCCCTCCCCTTTCACGTGAGAGATTTTCTTCCCGATTTCAGAGGGGAGAAGTAAAGGAGAGTCAGAGCGTCCCTCTCGCGGTGTGGTGTTGTCACTCTAATTCCAAAACATCCGTACGCCACGGAGGCACATTTGGGGGCGTCCTACTCAGGGCCCCAAGACTTTCAGAGTCAAACCTAAGGAGGATGTAAATGTACTTCACGCCACCGAACCCGAACCGGTGAGGTGAACCCGGTGGCTTCCTAGGAGATGACGTGTCATCGGCCCACCAGTTTAAAACACAGAACCAAACACCCTCTCCCCGACGACTCGGAGCAAGTGAGTCCGTGGGTGTGTCGGAGAGGGTCCTCTGCTCCAGCTGGGTCCATAAGCACTGCACACGAGAGTAGGTAGGTAGGTGTACGGTGCCCTTGGGAAGGAAAGGCGGGGAGAATTTTATTTCGAAAAGCTTATCTCCTCACAGCATTGACACTACGAACGATGATGCAACTTCATCGGGGGGTGGGCGGGGGCGGTGAAGGAAGGCCAGGGAGCCCGGCCACATAGAAGAGCCACGGAGAGCGTCTGTGACCGCAAGGATGTCCACGTACCGGTGACTCCTCTCAGTTGGGGCGGGGAAGGGGGGCGCGAGATTCCCGTGTGTACGTCCGCATCGATCAGTCGTGGGAGAGGGAGGAAAAACGATGTTCCCTCCACGATCCTTCTGAGTTGTCGCCTGAGAAGTTCCTGTCCCCAAGAGACAGCTCGAGAAGAGAGCAACCCACGGCCGGGGGACGCGTGCACTGTGCCCCCCCCCCCCACCACCACCACCACCACACACACACACGCACACACACACGCAGGAGAAGCCCAAGCCAGAATTCACTGACTCGAAACGAAACGGCGGGCTCTGAGCTTGAGCTTGAGCTTGAGCTTGAGCTTCTGGAGGAGGAAGATTTTGGTCCTCCTTTCAGGTCAGGAAGAAGAGGGAGGGAGAGGCGGGGAGGCAGAGCGGCAGAGCGTCCCGGTAGCCCACCCGTCGCGTCCGAAGCGCCTGAAATTCCAACTCACGTGTGTGCCAAAGCGGTCCATCTCGGGGTGCCCCATCCCGGTTCCCTCCCCGCACGGAGAGCAATGTTCCGTCCCGATTCACTGAAAAGCTCCCAAAGGGCCTTGGTGTGAGTCAGTGGACCTAGGCCCATCCTGCCTCCTCTTCAAATCATTTCTATCCATACAGAAGAAAAGACACCATCGCCACCCGCCACGGCCCGCCAGAGGCAACGCGGCTATCCCCTTCAGCAGCGCAGCTATCCCCGGGGAAGGGGGATTCCGTAGCATGCGAACATCAGTCCAACATCGCTTCCGGCTTCCTGACTTCTCGTGGAAAATGAGGATGCCACATGACCGACCGGGGATGGGGGGGGGGGAGTGGGGATGGGTGAGGGAGAGGGAGAGAGAAAGAGAGGAAGGGAGAAAGGGAGGGGAGGAAGGCGGGCAGGGGGAGAGAGACGAGAGAGAGAGAGAGAGAGAGAGAGAGAGAGAGAGAGAGAGAGAGGGGGGGGGGGGGAGGGAGGGAGGAGGGAGGAGGGAGGGAGGGAGGGAGGAGTGGGGGTGGGGGGGGGAGGGAGGGAGGAGGGAGGAGGGAGGGAGGAGGGAGGAGGGAGGGGGAGGGAGAGGGAGGGAGGGAGGGAGGGAGGGAGGGAGGGAGGGAGGGAGGGAGAGAGAAAGAGAGAAAGAGAGGAGGGGGGCAGGAAAGAGAGAAAGAGTGGGAGGAAGAGCAGGGGTGGGGGGCTGGGAGAGCCAGAGAAGGAGAGAGAGAAAGACAGAGAGCGAGTGACAGAGACAGAGACAGATAGAGGCCGAGAGCCAGCGACTGGGAGCCAGGTAAAGGACACTGTGCTTGGGTATCTTCTGAGTGTTTGCACGTGTTTTCTGAGCTGTGGAGATCAAATCAGTGCCATGAGAAGAAGGGAGTCTGCCAGCCCCACCCAGCGCTGCGGAGGAAGAGACGAGGTGGTTGGCCCTTCCCCCCCACCCCCCACCGCCGTTCGGGAACCTCTCTTTCTACCTCTTTGCACACTCCATTCATTCTGAGAACATCGTTGGCATAGTCCTTTCCATCTGGAAAATGATACGCCCTTGCCAAGAGACCCAGGTTCTGGAACCTCCGATGGATCTTTCAAGTCCATCCAGTCAGATGAATGGTAGCATTCCTAAAAACCATGGATGAGGGCTAACGTGGCTAGGGGCTTCCCTGGCGGTCTAGTGGTTAAGTGTCCATCCTTCCACTGCACGGAATCGAATGAATGAACGAATGAACGATTTTAAAAGCCTCATTAAAAAAAAAAGAGGGGGGGGGGACACAAAAACGTAGAGGGGCTACCATCCCCCGCCCCCCTGGCCTCTGGCCCACGATCTAGCATCCCGTAACCTCCCCCCACTCTAAGGAACACCTCCGTCATTCACAAATGAGCCCCGCCCGCCCAGGCCGGCCCGGCCATCTGGTCGACCTCTCTGGACTGTCTACAAAACGACCGACCGGCAGGTGGCGCCCGACGACCGGCAGTCGAGGGAGCGGGCCGCACCGGGATCGGGAGCGGCAGGGCGGCGGGGACACGATGACGAACCCGATCCTCCTGGTGCGCGTTTCTCCGCTCAGTGACGGCCGCGGACGGGACACCGGGGACACCGGGGACACCGGGGACACCGGGGACACGGGGA
>NW_026711565.1:0-2500 GCF_026419965.1 Kogia breviceps | reverse complement strand
CCGCGCCCGACTTCTCCGCCTCGGGAACCGTGAGCTCTCCACCCGGGGACGCCGCCCGCCGGCCGAGGCGGCCGTGGCGGGGGGGGGCGACACCCTCACGTGGGCGAGGACGGCTCGGTCCCAGACGGTGGAAGGGGGACGCGGTGCGGCCGGGTGGGGTGGGGTGGGCCGGGGGAGGGGGCGGCGGCGGCGTCGACGGCGACGGGGAGGGGGCGGCACGCGCACACGGCGAGGGCCGCGGGGCAGGGGCGCGGGGCGCCCGCCCAGGGAGGGAAAGTGCCGAGGCACGACCGGGCCACCAGGAAAACAAGCGCGGGGTCCCACCGCCACACACACGAGGGCGGTCCCACGACGCCTGAGACGCCGGCCGGCCCCAGCCACCCCGGGGCCTCCCACGACCCGGCCCCGCCGCCAGGCCCCGCGTGCGACGGTCCCCCCGCGTACCGCGGAGGGACCCCGTCCGTCCAACCGAGCTCAAACCCCTCCGTCCTCGCCAGATCCGCCGTCGTCCGAGTCCGACCCCCGGGGCCCGCGCCCCGGGTGAACGCCCCCGAGCGAGGCGGCCCGCACCGTGCCCGCAACACCGCCACCGGCTGCCGACTCGCGGCGAGGGCAGGCGCGACGGGCTCCTCGCGGCTGCGGGACTAGGGAGTCGTCGGGACGCCCGGGCGTCCCCGCCCGCCCCCCTCGGCCTCGCCACCGAGAGGGGGGTGTGTCACCGCACGCGCACGCACACGCACGCGCACGCGCACGCGCGGCCCCGCGCCGGACGCCCGGCCTTGGCGGGACCCTCCCCCGACTCAGAGGGGGGAGGCGCGGGCCGCGGTAGGCAAAGAGCGGCGCCCGGCCCCACCGCGGGGCCGGCGCAGAGAACCCTCCCGCCGCGAAGGCGAGGGGCTCCGCCCACGTGCTCTGGCAGTCGCCAACACCGTGGCCACTGCACGCGCGGGAGGGGCAGCGGCTGGGGGGTCCGGTACCCCAAGGCTCCCTCTCGGATCGCTAGAGAAGGTTTCCTCACCGAGGGGGCGTCGTCCCCCCAACCCATCGTCTCCCCTTCGGGCCCGCCCACGGAGGCGCTCCACGAGCCGCCAAAGTCCACGACTGGGCGGGGTTTGGGAGAGGGGTCTGCGGTATGGGTAAGCACGAGGCCCAGAGGAGCATTCGCGGCCACAGCCGGGGGCACAACCTCCGCCGCCCCCAGGCCCGTCCATCGGGGGCCCCGAGAGGAGGGAGCACGCCCGAGAGGGGCGGAAAGACCCCCTTCTCTCACAGGCCCCGGCCCAACGCGCTCGCCACCCACGCCCGCGTGCGACCCCCTCCCCCCCGACCGCCACAAACACACACACACGTGGGGGGGGAGGGTGGGCACACGCGGACGCTCGCCTGGCCCGAGTCAGTCCCCCCGTGCCACAGCAACACCGTGGGAGGACGACCGCGACGAGGCGGCCCCTGTTTCCCCCAACCGAGGGAGGGAAAACAGAGGCACGCCTCCCTTACCGTCTCGACCCCCCCAAGAGAGCCACTCACGGGACGCACCACCGCGGCGGCGGGGACCCCGAGGAGCACGCTGGGAGAAGGGAACGACACCACCGCTCGGCCTCGGGCACCTGAGGGACGACCTGGAGCGCTCCAGGGGCACCACAGAGGATCGAACGAGGCACGCTCACGCACCGGCAGGGGCGCGCGGCGCAGCGGCGGGACGGCACCCCCCCACCAACGCGGGGAGGACCGCCCACGGGGGCAACACGCCGAGGAGGCGAAGCGAGAGCGTCTGCTGCGTCCGAGGACCACGGCCCCGCCACCCACGCCGTGAGGCAGGGGGCGGGAGGCCGAAGGTCAGGGCCGGGGACCACCACCCCTGCCCTTCCCCACACCCCTCGACAGGCCGGGAGAGCGTGAGGAGAGAGGCGGGGAGGCCCGCGGACAGAACGAGAAGAGCGGTCCCGTTCGCCAAGAACGTCCGTCCCTCGTCTGGCGCGACCTTAAGGCCCGGCCCAGGAGAGCGCGACATCACCACATCGATCAGTCATGCCAGAGAGCCAGGGACCACCAGGCCCCGAAGGGGAGGGGCACGCACAGCGAGGACCATCACCAGAGGAGCCTGCTTCGGCCTCACCGGCGGCACCCCAAACCCCCTCTTTCTTTTTTTTTTTTTTTTCTCCTCTCAGGCAAAAGTGGCCGACGACCCCGCGAGTGAGGAGAACGCCTGACACGTGGCACGGAGCCTGCGGGGTGGGGTCGTCGTCTCAGCCACCACCGGGTGCCTGCGGCGGGGAGGGGAGTCACACGGGGTAGAAGACCCAACGCCCCGCCGCCCTCGGGTGAGCCAGAGACCGGAGGCGGCACCGCGGGTCGGGTCAGCCGGACGCACACACGAGAGCCGGCGCGCAGGCCCAGGCGGGCGGCTCAAGTGGCGAGGGTCGGCTCGGCCACCAGACGGCGATCCAAAGCCCAGGACCCTGCGCGCGTCCAGACTCCCAAAGTCCTCAGCGACAGACGC
>NW_026711564.1:157500-159812 GCF_026419965.1 Kogia breviceps | reverse complement strand
CATCGGGGGGTGGGCGGGGGCGGTGAAGGAAGGCCAGGGAGCCCGGCCACATAGAAGAGCCACGGAGAGCGTCTGTGACCGCAAGGATGTCCACGTACCGGTGACTCCTCTCAGTTGGGGCGGGGAAGGGGGGCGCGAGATTCCCGTGTGTACGTCCGCATCGATCAGTCGTGGGAGAGGGAGGAAAAACGATGTTCCCTCCACGATCCTTCTGAGTTGTCGCCTGAGAAGTTCCTGTCCCCAAGAGACAGCTCGAGAAGAGAGCAACCCACGGCCGGGGGACGCGTGCACTGTGCCCCCCCCCCCCACCACCACCACCACCACACACACACACGCACACACACACGCAGGAGAAGCCCAAGCCAGAATTCACTGACTCGAAACGAAACGGCGGGCTCTGAGCTTGAGCTTGAGCTTGAGCTTGAGCTTCTGGAGGAGGAAGATTTTGGTCCTCCTTTCAGGTCAGGAAGAAGAGGGAGGGAGAGGCGGGGAGGCAGAGCGGCAGAGCGTCCCGGTAGCCCACCCGTCGCGTCCGAAGCGCCTGAAATTCCAACTCACGTGTGTGCCAAAGCGGTCCATCTCGGGGTGCCCCATCCCGGTTCCCTCCCCGCACGGAGAGCAATGTTCCGTCCCGATTCACTGAAAAGCTCCCAAAGGGCCTTGGTGTGAGTCAGTGGACCTAGGCCCATCCTGCCTCCTCTTCAAATCATTTCTATCCATACAGAAGAAAAGACACCATCGCCACCCGCCACGGCCCGCCAGAGGCAACGCGGCTATCCCCTTCAGCAGCGCAGCTATCCCCGGGGAAGGGGGATTCCGTAGCATGCGAACATCAGTCCAACATCGCTTCCGGCTTCCTGACTTCTCGTGGAAAATGAGGATGCCACATGACCGACCGGGGATGGGGGGGGGGAGTGGGGATGGGTGAGGGAGAGGGAGAGAGAAAGAGAGGAAGGGAGAAAGGGAGGGGAGGAAGGCGGGCAGGGGGAGAGAGACGAGAGAGAGAGAGAGAGAGAGAGAGAGAGAGAGAGAGAGAGAGAGGGGGGGGGGGGAGGGAGGGAGGAGGGAGGAGGGAGGGAGGGAGGGAGGAGTGGGGGTGGGGGGGGGAGGGAGGGAGGAGGGAGGAGGGAGGGAGGAGGGAGGAGGGAGGGGGAGGGAGAGGGAGGGAGGGAGGGAGGGAGGGAGGGAGGGAGGGAGGGAGGGAGAGAGAAAGAGAGAAAGAGAGGAGGGGGGCAGGAAAGAGAGAAAGAGTGGGAGGAAGAGCAGGGGTGGGGGGCTGGGAGAGCCAGAGAAGGAGAGAGAGAAAGACAGAGAGCGAGTGACAGAGACAGAGACAGATAGAGGCCGAGAGCCAGCGACTGGGAGCCAGGTAAAGGACACTGTGCTTGGGTATCTTCTGAGTGTTTGCACGTGTTTTCTGAGCTGTGGAGATCAAATCAGTGCCATGAGAAGAAGGGAGTCTGCCAGCCCCACCCAGCGCTGCGGAGGAAGAGACGAGGTGGTTGGCCCTTCCCCCCCACCCCCCACCGCCGTTCGGGAACCTCTCTTTCTACCTCTTTGCACACTCCATTCATTCTGAGAACATCGTTGGCATAGTCCTTTCCATCTGGAAAATGATACGCCCTTGCCAAGAGACCCAGGTTCTGGAACCTCCGATGGATCTTTCAAGTCCATCCAGTCAGATGAATGGTAGCATTCCTAAAAACCATGGATGAGGGCTAACGTGGCTAGGGGCTTCCCTGGCGGTCTAGTGGTTAAGTGTCCATCCTTCCACTGCACGGAATCGAATGAATGAACGAATGAACGATTTTAAAAGCCTCATTAAAAAAAAAAGAGGGGGGGGGGACACAAAAACGTAGAGGGGCTACCATCCCCCGCCCCCCTGGCCTCTGGCCCACGATCTAGCATCCCGTAACCTCCCCCCACTCTAAGGAACACCTCCGTCATTCACAAATGAGCCCCGCCCGCCCAGGCCGGCCCGGCCATCTGGTCGACCTCTCTGGACTGTCTACAAAACGACCGACCGGCAGGTGGCGCCCGACGACCGGCAGTCGAGGGAGCGGGCCGCACCGGGATCGGGAGCGGCAGGGCGGCGGGGACACGATGACGAACCCGATCCTCCTGGTGCGCGTTTCTCCGCTCAGTGACGGCCGCGGACGGGACACCGGGGACACCGGGGACACCGGGGACACCGGGGACACGGGGACACCGGGGACACCGGGGACACCGGGGACACGGGGACACCGGGGACACGGGGACACCGGGGACACCGGGGACACGGGGACACCGGGGACACCGGGGACACCGGGGAC
>NW_026711564.1:122500-145000 GCF_026419965.1 Kogia breviceps | reverse complement strand
TGGGCGAGGACGGCTCGGTCCCAGACGGTGGAAGGGGGACGCGGTGCGGCCGGGTGGGGTGGGGTGGGCCGGGGGAGGGGGCGGCGGCGGCGTCGACGGCGACGGGGAGGGGGCGGCACGCGCACACGGCGAGGGCCGCGGGGCAGGGGCGCGGGGCGCCCGCCCAGGGAGGGAAAGTGCCGAGGCACGACCGGGCCACCAGGAAAACAAGCGCGGGGTCCCACCGCCACACACACGAGGGCGGTCCCACGACGCCTGAGACGCCGGCCGGCCCCAGCCACCCCGGGGCCTCCCACGACCCGGCCCCGCCGCCAGGCCCCGCGTGCGACGGTCCCCCCGCGTACCGCGGAGGGACCCCGTCCGTCCAACCGAGCTCAAACCCCTCCGTCCTCGCCAGATCCGCCGTCGTCCGAGTCCGACCCCCGGGGCCCGCGCCCCGGGTGAACGCCCCCGAGCGAGGCGGCCCGCACCGTGCCCGCAACACCGCCACCGGCTGCCGACTCGCGGCGAGGGCAGGCGCGACGGGCTCCTCGCGGCTGCGGGACTAGGGAGTCGTCGGGACGCCCGGGCGTCCCCGCCCGCCCCCCTCGGCCTCGCCACCGAGAGGGGGGTGTGTCACCGCACGCGCACGCACACGCACGCGCACGCGCACGCGCGGCCCCGCGCCGGACGCCCGGCCTTGGCGGGACCCTCCCCCGACTCAGAGGGGGGAGGCGCGGGCCGCGGTAGGCAAAGAGCGGCGCCCGGCCCCACCGCGGGGCCGGCGCAGAGAACCCTCCCGCCGCGAAGGCGAGGGGCTCCGCCCACGTGCTCTGGCAGTCGCCAACACCGTGGCCACTGCACGCGCGGGAGGGGCAGCGGCTGGGGGGTCCGGTACCCCAAGGCTCCCTCTCGGATCGCTAGAGAAGGTTTCCTCACCGAGGGGGCGTCGTCCCCCCAACCCATCGTCTCCCCTTCGGGCCCGCCCACGGAGGCGCTCCACGAGCCGCCAAAGTCCACGACTGGGCGGGGTTTGGGAGAGGGGTCTGCGGTATGGGTAAGCACGAGGCCCAGAGGAGCATTCGCGGCCACAGCCGGGGGCACAACCTCCGCCGCCCCCAGGCCCGTCCATCGGGGGCCCCGAGAGGAGGGAGCACGCCCGAGAGGGGCGGAAAGACCCCCTTCTCTCACAGGCCCCGGCCCAACGCGCTCGCCACCCACGCCCGCGTGCGACCCCCTCCCCCCCGACCGCCACAAACACACACACACGTGGGGGGGGAGGGTGGGCACACGCGGACGCTCGCCTGGCCCGAGTCAGTCCCCCCGTGCCACAGCAACACCGTGGGAGGACGACCGCGACGAGGCGGCCCCTGTTTCCCCCAACCGAGGGAGGGAAAACAGAGGCACGCCTCCCTTACCGTCTCGACCCCCCCAAGAGAGCCACTCACGGGACGCACCACCGCGGCGGCGGGGACCCCGAGGAGCACGCTGGGAGAAGGGAACGACACCACCGCTCGGCCTCGGGCACCTGAGGGACGACCTGGAGCGCTCCAGGGGCACCACAGAGGATCGAACGAGGCACGCTCACGCACCGGCAGGGGCGCGCGGCGCAGCGGCGGGACGGCACCCCCCCACCAACGCGGGGAGGACCGCCCACGGGGGCAACACGCCGAGGAGGCGAAGCGAGAGCGTCTGCTGCGTCCGAGGACCACGGCCCCGCCACCCACGCCGTGAGGCAGGGGGCGGGAGGCCGAAGGTCAGGGCCGGGGACCACCACCCCTGCCCTTCCCCACACCCCTCGACAGGCCGGGAGAGCGTGAGGAGAGAGGCGGGGAGGCCCGCGGACAGAACGAGAAGAGCGGTCCCGTTCGCCAAGAACGTCCGTCCCTCGTCTGGCGCGACCTTAAGGCCCGGCCCAGGAGAGCGCGACATCACCACATCGATCAGTCATGCCAGAGAGCCAGGGACCACCAGGCCCCGAAGGGGAGGGGCACGCACAGCGAGGACCATCACCAGAGGAGCCTGCTTCGGCCTCACCGGCGGCACCCCAAACCCCCTCTTTCTTTTTTTTTTTTTTTTCTCCTCTCAGGCAAAAGTGGCCGACGACCCCGCGAGTGAGGAGAACGCCTGACACGTGGCACGGAGCCTGCGGGGTGGGGTCGTCGTCTCAGCCACCACCGGGTGCCTGCGGCGGGGAGGGGAGTCACACGGGGTAGAAGACCCAACGCCCCGCCGCCCTCGGGTGAGCCAGAGACCGGAGGCGGCACCGCGGGTCGGGTCAGCCGGACGCACACACGAGAGCCGGCGCGCAGGCCCAGGCGGGCGGCTCAAGTGGCGAGGGTCGGCTCGGCCACCAGACGGCGATCCAAAGCCCAGGACCCTGCGCGCGTCCAGACTCCCAAAGTCCTCAGCGACAGACGCCAGAGAAGACCGTGTCAGCACCTATCTGGTGGCAAAAAAGGCCCATTTCGGGCGAAAAAAATCACGGCGCCCGGCAGCGGGGCCCACGCACGCGTCGCAGGGGGGGTCCCCGGGACCTCGGTCCGGCCGCCTGTCCCCAACACTTCCCCATCCACACCAGCCCCGGAGCTCTCGGGGCCATCTGGTCGACCCGAGGAGCTTGGGGGGAGTGGGGGGGGGGGTGGGGGGGAGGGGGGGGGCGGGCCAAGCGGGGCGGGCAAACGTGGGAGAGGGCCGCGAGCCGGGTCGCCCTCCCCGGTTCACCCGCACGGGCAGGTACCGGTCCCTCCGAGTCTCCGGGCCAAGACTTGGTGAAAGGAAAAGAAATATCTCACTCGGCCGTCTCCGACGAGCGGGCCCCACGGGGGACCGCGCCCGGGCCCGGGCCGCCCTATCCGGGCCACCCAGGACGGCTCGGGCGGGCCGGTCCCCACCCCCACCCCGGCCGGGACTCGCGGCGGGTGGAGGAGAGGGGGCGGGGGAGGGAGGGTGAGAAAAAACTCAAAGTCCGCCGACCAGGACCCCCCGTGGGCACGCTGAAGGGCCGGGTGCGCCCTCCCCGGCCACCCGCGCGAGCAAGGCCCGGTCCGTCCACGTCCACGGACCCAGGGGCACTTGGAAACATTTTGCCCCGGGAGGCGCCTCCCAGGCGACCAGAGCCCACGAGGGAGGGACCGCACCCGGGCCCGGGCCCGGGCCGGTCTCTCCGGGTCACCCCTCGCGGCCCAGGCCGGTCCCCACCTCCCGAGTCCGACTCGGCCAAACATCGGTGAGAAAGAATCCGACCACCGGGAGGGGCCCCACGCGCGCCCGCCACCGAGCCCGTCGCGCCCGCCACCGGCCTAACCTAAACGCACGGGCCCGGGCCGGTCCCCCACCTTCCGGAGCGGGGCGCTGTGGGGACCGCGGAAGAGAGGAAGGGAGGGTGGGGGGGGTCGGGGAATGAACGCTCCAAAGGGTGAGCCAGGAGAAAGCCCGACCGACCGCCCATCCGCAGGCGCTCCGGAGGGCGCGGAAGACCCTCTCCCTTCCCACCGCGGCGGCCCGGCCCAGGTCGTGTCGGGTGGCCGGGTCGGTCCCCGCGGCCGGAGGGGAGCGGACGGATGCTGGTCGACCGGGCCAGGCGGTCCCCCAGAGCGGCTCGAGAGCGCGGCGACGGTCACACCCTCATAGACCTGCACGCCCAATCTCAAGCGACAGCAGGAGGCGCCCACGCCTGGGCGCCACCGGGACAGTGGCCACCAGCGTCGCCTGGCTGCCGGAACTCTGCCTCGGGCCCGGCGGCCGACTCACAGCCCTCACGAAGGTCGCCGAAGCTCCAGAGACAAGGGACAATATAAAAGCGGCCGCCAGGTGGCTCCCGACAACCGGCTCCAACGTCCCCGGGCCGGATCCCTGTCGCCGGCCGGCCACCGAGGACGCGGCGGCAGCGCCGGGCCGCCCAAACGCCCGAGCTCAGCCCGGGACGAGGCGGCGGGCGTCTGGCGCGGCGGCCCCGTGTCGTCCATCTCGGAGCTAGCTCCCCGGTCGGCACGACACGACACGGTGCGACCCGGGCAGCAGACGGGGGTGGGGGGGTGGGGGGCGGGGGAAGCCGGGGAGATGTCGCCGGGAGGCTGTCTCGGAGGAGACGCGCTCCCCAACGCGATTCCTGGGCGGGGGGGAAATCCCGCGGAGACGCCGGCGGGGCCCGGGGCGCCCGGCACGGGTTGCCCAGAGGGGCACGAGCAAGATCCCCGGCTGCCCGGACGGGGGGGAGGGAGGGAGGGAGGGAGGGAGGGAGGGAGGGAGGGAGGGAAGGAGGGAGGGACGGATGGAGGGACGGAGGGACGGAGGGACGGATGTAAGGACGGAGGGACGGACGGAGGGAGGGAGGGAGGGAGAGAGAGAGGGACGGAAGTCGGGGACTGGCAAACCGAAACCAGGCAAGCGCTCAGGGAACAACGCAGGAATTCGTCCAAAGACAACACATGGGTGCTGCGAGGGTGGGGAAAATGCACTTGCGGTCACGAGAACATGGATTTCATAACGGACTGACCACGATCCATCACGGGCCGGGCGGGGGTGGGGGGGGTGGGGGCGGGTGAGGCGGGGGTTGGGGGAATGCGGGCGGCTGGTGGGGAGGGGGCGAGGGTGGAGTCAATAGCCATCCACTAAAGAAACTGAGTTCCGGTACGTCGACACAAGGCAACACTCTGAGTGCGAGTGTGTGTGAGCGTGTGTGTGCGTGTGCGTGCGTGCGTGTGTGTGTGGAGTGCGGTGAGTACTGACAGCGAACCGTAGTCCCACCAGGACCACACCAAACCATACCAACCAAGAAGTCAAGCTGTAGAACTTCTCTGGCCTTTAAAACAAAGAGAAAAGCGTGCACGTATCGCATACGTACACACATTACGTACGCTTGTGGCATACGTATACGTGGACGTGGACGTATAAAGGCCTAGGACAAGCCCAAGCACATCCCGTCAGGGGAGCCTATCCAAAACAGACCAAGACCTCACACAATTCAGCCTCCAGAAAACAAGCGACCCAGTGAGAAAAGTGGGCAGGAGGCCAGAACAGAACATTTTCATTAGAGAAAAAAAAGAAGAAGAGAAAAAAAGAAAAAAAGAAAAAAGAAAGAAAGAAAGAACACAACTTTCTTAGTAAAAACCAAACAAACAAAACACAACAACAAAACAAACAGAAATAAAACAGAAAACCTCTTTTAGTGAAAGAATTCAACGGGGCAACGAAAAAAGCGCACACACGCATCTCTCTGGACGAAGATATTCGGACAGGCACAGGATCTGGAGTTGCGACAGCAAGTTCGTACAAGCAGAAAAAGTGCCTCCTTCCTCCCGATCCAACACGTATTTTTCAAGCTGAGAGAGACCACCACCACCGTGGCACGCCGGAGGGAGGACTCAGAGATGTCACCCGGCGGGTGAGAGAACGGCTCTCCGACAAAAGACAGCAGTATGGAAAACAGAAAGGAAGTCCCTCAAAACACTGCACAGAAAACTACCATGCGACCCAGCAACTCCACTAAGTGCCCACGGAGGGGGTAAAGACGACATGTACATGTCTATCTGTACCAACACCTGTAACGATGGAGAGATAGGTACGGACGCACTGTTAGCGCTCTCTGTGCCCGTACGTCTATATCTATGAGAGAAGGACCGGGTGGGGGGTGGGGGGTGGGGGGTGGGGGTGCGGAGAGAGAAGTGAGACAAAGAGTGGACAGTCACGTGAGTGCAGTAGGTAAGGAAGATTAAGACGACAAACAAACTCCCAACAGTGGTCCTGTAAGTCAACCATCAAGATTTCGATATCATGATGTCATCAAGCACCAACCCTTCTGAAGGGACACAGCGACACACAGGGCTCACTTGGCAGGGCAGTTCAGGACCCTAAAATGACCGTGAAAGGTGAAGCTCGAAAAAGCAATCTTGTTCATCCACGGGGGGAAAATACCGTTCTCCCACGACATTCAAAAATCCTATCAGGGGGCTTCCCTGGTGGCGCAGTGGTTGAGAGTCCGCCTGCCGATGCAGGGGACACGGGTTCGTGCCCTGGTCCGGGAAGATCCCACATGCCGCGGAGCGGCTGGGCCCGTGAGCCATGGCCGCTGGGCCTGCGCGTCCGGAGCCTGTGCTCCGCAATGGGAGAGGCCACAACAGTGAGAGGCCCGCGTACCACAAAAAAAAAAAAAAAAAAAAAAAAAAAAAAAAAAAAAATCCTATCAAAACATTTTAAAACTCTCTTACTCACTCACCATTTAAAAGGTAGAGAAATAAAAAGAGAGCCAAAGTACGATTTATTGAGTGGTGGACCGTCACAGAAAGCATGCCATGAAAGCCTCCGATTCATTTTGGAAGGTCCTAGGAACAGCAATCTTCAACATTGCTCTCCTGCCTGCCTTCTTGGCGTGGTATCTTTTCTACATCTGGATAAGCAGTCCTAGGTTTTGTGTGTTTGCTTGTTATTCCCCTAACTGAAGATCAGCCTCCAACACGATAACCCTTTGTGCCCTCTGGGTCCTGAACTCTCTTCTCTGGAAGTGCTTTTCTGAATGGGAACGGTTTCACCAACGTCATCGCCTGGAGACATCTTCAGCCTGTCCTCCCCCCACCCGCACCCCCGCCCGCCCCCCACCCTCTTCCTCCTCCTCCTCCTCCTCCTCCTCCTCCTCCTCCTCCTCCTCCTCCTCCTCCCCTTCCTCCTCCTCCTTTTTTTTCTTTGTTTTCTTCAGCTCTCCTTGCGCTGGTCTCTCACACGGTGGCAGCGTTGTCCTAGGCATGCCCAGGTGTCTCCTAACCCCATCCAAGTGATGACTCCCAGCGTCATCATTTTGGGTTTCTTAGCCGCACTTTCGTCGTTCCCGGGCAATTCTTTCTTTTTATTTTCCATGGACGGGGGAGACCAGACCGGGGCGGGGGGCAACACAACGACACACTGCGTGTGACCTGGGAAACAGACACATACACGCCAGGCAATCACCGACAGGCTCTGAAAGAGGATCGGTCCCCGGACACGGGGCACGCACGTTTGTTATCGGTGGAGTCACTGCAGACCGAACGGGAAGAAGCAGACTTTGAACTTGACGCAGCTACCGTTCATCCATCGCGGAAACTGACATTTGAAACACGTAGTTAGGCTCTTGGTGCGATTTCACCTAGTCATTGAAATGTGTGCACAGTGGAACCATGGAAAGTGAGACAACCCCCCCACCCCACTTCTACCAAAGGTCGCCAAATGAAGACTCTCGTTTGTTTACAAACCAAATTTCCTATCCTTAAATTTGGTGGGAGCTTTCCCTAAGGATTGCACGGGAAGGTGACTTCCTCAAGCGTTGGAGTAGTTTTCCTTAGAACTAGAGAATTAGAATTCTGCTGAATGATGAACACACACCTCGCTTAAGTTTCTGCTAGGAAATCCACGCACCATGTGGATCGAACGAAAAGCAAAATGATTTTTTAACAAGGTCTTCTCTCCACTTCAGACGAATTTTACAGGGCGGGGAGGGGGGAGGCTAGGCTTCTCTGTTTTTCATTTAAGGTCCTCTGAAACGTCAGTAAGTGTTCGTGATCCTACTCACGTGTACTCTTGTCCTCCATCCAATCGTCAGTCATCTGGCAGAAGGAGAGCCTGCCTCATCCACGGCAAACAACATTCCGACACTCAATGAGAAAATACATTTCTGGTGCTTTCGCCAAAAAATGCAAAGCCCCTTATTTAAGCTAATGGAATTTAAAAGAAATCCCTAGTACCTAGGAACAGAACAAAGTGAAAGAAACACAACGCACAGACTTGGGGGATAGAAAGAAAGAAAGAAAAAGAAAGAAAGAAAGAAAGAAAGAAAGAAAGAAAGAAAGAAAGAAAGAAAGAAAGAAAGAAAGAAAGAAAGAAAGAAAGAAAGAAAGAAAGAAAGAAAGAAGAGAGAGAGAGAGAGAGAGAGAGAGAGAGGAAGGAGAGGAGAGGAGAGGAGACAAGAGGAGAGGAGAGGAGAGGGAGGGAGGGAGGGAGGGACGAAGGAAGGAAGGAAGGAAGGAAGGAAGGAAGGAAGGAAGGAAGGAAGGAAGGAAGGAAGGAAGGAAGAAAGGAAGGAAGGAAGAAAGAAAAGATCTCTCAACCTAAAAGTTTTTGTGACAAACGGACAATCTATGATTTGGTAGGTTAAAAAATATTTTTGGAACGTAAAGTTCTTTGAGACACGAATGGAGAAGAAAACAAGAAAAGGACAATCAGAATTCGGAACCCTCAGAAACCTGAATCGGTCATGAACAGGAACTAGGAAGCCAGGGTGAACGGCGTCTGTGACACCAGTGATTCTGGACTGGCAAAGGGATGATTCCATTTCACCAGCATACATTTTCACACAGTGTCACTTTTTAAAAATGTTTTCTTTTCCCCAGAGTGATGCCAGAGGTGTGGACTCATACATCGAAACATCTTTAGTCTTTCTGTAATAAGGAGACAGAAGTAGGTCCACTGAGACTTGTCGAGCCATGAACGAACGTTTCCATAGGTTATCTTTGGAAAGGATCCAGACATTCCACGAATTCCCCATCATTCCACTTATGCCAACTCTGAAGTTTCTAAAGTGACCCAAAAGGTCTGGGCGAGACTGTTTTTAAGTAGACATACCACAAAACATAACGCTTCTTAAGGAGTTCCTGCACCTAGAGCTATCGACATCACTTGTTCGAGATCCCATGACGACGAGATGGCCCGTGAACACTTCCTGAGACTTCAGACGATGATGTCAGCCATCATCCCCAAGTTCTTTTTCTTGCCGACGAATCTGGTTCACTCCCGTGAACTTACTGGATTTGGGGTCGACGTAGATAGAAGGAAAGGATGACCTCGAACGCTGATCACGCTAAAGACATGCCTAGTTTCATAAAACCCATACCTTGACCTTGGCTATTCTCGGCTGAAGGGTTCAGCCTAGATCACCACCTGAACTTGCCTAAAACCTTTGGGTCCCTTCCCTTTCTAGTGGACTGAATTCCGGAGTGCTCCCTTCTAAGCCATTCAAGAGAGCTCTCTCACAAGTTCATTGCGGCACTCGGATCCCTACGCAGAAACAGGCCAGCTCTAGAAGGGAGCTACAGACATACAGTACCTGTTACCAGGCCCTTTCCAGATTCTGGCACAGCAGTACCAGAAAAATGAAGGTCGTTTCCACAAGGCTTCTAAGGCTAGCACGGCAAAACTTTTTTTTTTTTTTTTTTTTTTTTTTTTTTTTTTTTTTTTTTTTTAATTAAAAGAGATAGCTTGTACACAAGGGAGAAGGCGGTGGGTGGGGTGGGGGTGAGAGGCAGCCCCACCCCCCCCACCCCCCGAGTTGCTTGGATCACGAAAGGGAGAGTTTGTCTCGGGATCACTGATCATTTCCAGAAATCCTCCAAATTCTTGGATCATCAGCAGCTGGTTCCACGGTGGCTACCTGTGGGGAATACCAAGTGCTTCCACGAGGGGAAAGAAGCGCATGAGAATGTTCGGCAAGAAAGCACAGGAACAGATAAGGGTTCAATGTACAGCTGAGCTTCTCGTCTTGGGACAACTAGGTATAGTCGTGGGTGGGTGTCCACAGAGGAAAAGTTCATCTTCTTTTACTCCCGCGAGCCTCGTGTGTGTGTGTGTGTGTGTGTGTGTGTGTGTGTGTGTGTGTGTGTGTCTGTGTCTGTGTCTGTGTCTGTGTGTCTGTGTGTGTGTCTGTGTGTGTCTGAGACTCAGGCCCCCAGGGCTGATCTGCTCATGCAATTCCATTTCCCCTCCCCCTCCCCCTCCCCCTCCCCCTCTTCCTCCTCCTCCTCCTCCTTCTATGTACTTCTTTCTGTCGAGGAGATGATTTCCAACTCAAATGCAGACCAAAAGATTTCTAGGTTCCCAAACTTCAGGGTTCCATGGATCAGGGTGTCCAAAATCTGCACAGCGCCTTCAATAACGGCCCTCTTTCTCAGTGCACACAAGTCAACCCCAGACCAAGGCACCCTAAGGGCAAAAACCCTCCAGGATTTCTCCCACCAGACCCCGAACATCAGCACACACACCCTCCCCCAGTTTCTATTTCGTATCGTGTGGGCTCAGGCAGACAACAAACACGTCCATCGTTCGATCATCTTCCTTTGGCGTGTTTCGTGAACGTTGCACCGGCCGAAGAAACCTAAGTGTGCAAAAGCTCATCCCCGTGTAAAAGGCTTTGGCTTCTCAGCGAAGGGGTCGAGCCAAGGGACCTAGGCCCCTCTGTCCACTTTTCACTGGGTTCACTGGCCTCACTGTTGTCCCAAGCGATGGCCGGTCAGATCTCTCACGGTCATTCTTCTTTTGGCCTTCTGGTTTTAGAGAGGGTTTTCAACTGGGGTAAAAAGGGCAGGCTTGTGTGGGGCCCTTTCATGGTGGGGAGGGGGTGGGGGGGGCCCCGTAGAGGTCCCTCCGATTCACCCAATCTCAGGCAGTGCCCTATTCAAAACGTTTGTTTCCGGGCTTCCCCGGTGGTGCAGTGGTTGAGAATCCGCCTGCCAATGCAGGGGCCACGGGTTCGTGCCCCGGTCCGGGAAGACCCCACATGTCGCGGAGCGGCTAGGCCCATGAGCCACGGCCACTGAGCCTGCGCATCCGGAGCCTGTGCTCCGCAACGGGAGAGGCCACGACAGTGAGAGGCCCGCGTACCACAAAAAAAAAAAAAAAAAAAAAAAAAAGAAAAGAAAAGAAAAGAAAAGAAAACAGAAAACGTTTGTTTCCGTCCCACCAAGAGCCCACCTTTGGAGAGATTCCCTGCCTTACACGTCCTCTCCGCTCCTCCTATTCATCCACCGTGATCCACCACCACCACCACCACCACCACCACCACCACCACCCCGCCGGCCGACCTGATCTGTTCACCCTGAAGCTGGCAAGCAGTAAGGGTGCTCGTGAAGCGAGGATCCGTTGGGATTGGCCAAGATGGCAAAGTGGCGGCGGGGGCGGCGGCGGCGGTGGGGCGGGGGGGGGGTATGTGGAGGGGACTCGGAAAGTACGAGGTTACAGCTAACAGCTGCTGCTGGCAGATAGGTCTTTGAAACAGGCTGGTGGCGCCCTGGACTTTGATACCGTCCATTCTGACCATTCCTGTTCTCCGTGAGAAGGGTGTTGGGCCCAGGATCGGCCACCCCAAAACGGGCCTCCGTGGCACATTGACGATTTTGAGCGAAGGGGGACTCCAGAAGCAGCCACGTTTGTCCGAGGGACACTGGGATTCTCCTCTGTGTCTCCCTGAAAGCGAGACATCCATCTCTCGGCTGAAAGGTGCACTCCCTGCCTCCGGAGGTAGGAGGCCGCCGCCGCGATCGGCAAATTAGGGCATTCGGGCCCGAGAAACCTTCGGAGACAAACACTGCGGACCACCGCAAACCCGAGCTCTGTTTAGCTTCTTCCTTCGCTCGCTCGTTCGCTCACGGCACACCCCAAAACCTAAGTCTCTCGGTCCGGTTCCCTGTCTGTCTCACCCATGTACCGTTCGTTCCTCGGTCTGAGCAGGAGAGACGCCGCCCGCTTCAGCCACTTCTCAGCCCTCGAATGAAAGGAAAGGTCACCCCGCTCCCCCCACACACCTTCGTCTCTCCGCGCCTTGGGCCCATGTTACTTTATTTTTATTTTTATTTTTTTGCATTACACGGGCCTCTCACTCTTGTGGCCTCTCCCGTCGCGGAGCACAGGCTCCGGACACGCAGGCTCAGCGGCCACGGCTCACGGGCCTAGCTGCTCCACGGCACGTGGGATCCTCCCGGACCGGGGCACAAACCTGTGTCCCCTGCATCGGCAGGCGGACTCTCGACCACTTTGCCACCAGGGAAGCCCATCGGGCCCATTTTAGAATGAGTCCAGCCACAGGAACTCAAGAGGGGTAGAGGGGGAGATCTCCCCCTCCCCCAAACAGGAAGGCACCTGGAACCCCGTTCCCACCGGCCACCCGGCTCCACTTTGGGTGCGTGAATCCTAGTTTGCCTCCTCCGGATCTTTAAATGATCTTCCACGTGTTATAACAGACTCACAAGGAGAGAAGCTTACGCATGTATTTCTTCTGAGTTTCATGCGACACGGGGAGCCCTCCTAAGAAAACAAAGAAAGACCCAGAGAAGCGTCCGAACCTAACATCTCTTCTGTTGGATCTGAGCAAAGAGAGGCAATCTGAAAAAGCAACTATACTCTGGCGGGGGTGCGGAGTGTGTGTGTGTGTGGGGGGGGGGGGGGGTGTGAGTGGGGGTGGGTGAGGGGGGGGTGGGTGGGTGGGGGGCGCGGGCGATGCCAAAGGAGGATGAGAACTCTTAGAAATTCTTAGGCATAGAAAATTAAGACGGATCCGGGCCCGCGCCTCTCCTTTTCTCGTGCGTTGGGAAGATCATTTGGCTCTCGCCGGCTGGGATGTCATCTCCCCACGAACCATCAGGCGAGCTGTGGGGCGGAAAGAGGGAGAGCAGGGTTCAGAAGAACGTGGAGAAGATGGACGCTAGATGCCCAGAGTCCACGTCCCCCGCCCCCCCCCCCCCCCCCCGGGAGCAAGGATCTCTTCTTCGTGGGCACACGATCTTCCACCACGACCTCCGGACCGTGGTGCCAAGTCACGCCCACGCGAAGACAGGGCTCACCCAGGGATATGGGCTTGTGCCACAGAAAGGGAGACAGCAGGGAAGTCACCGAGCTTAAGGTATCTGACTCTCGTCGGGTCCTCGACAGGCGGAGGGACACATCTTTCCGACACGGTCGGGGCCGGCTTAGAGAACCGCTGCCGACGACCGCACCGCGAAGGAAGATGTCTCTGCGGTCTCGACAGAAGATCCAGTAGGTTTCCCAAGTGGCGGAGCTAGGAATCGATCGGCCAGGCAGGCGTGTCCAATCTTCAACTTTGGGAAGACACGCGGACTTTTACCCCCCCTTTTCGGCGGGGAGCCTGTAGAAGATCAGGCCGGGAGGAAGGACACAGTCTGTCAGTCGTTGCACGTGATGTTAACGTCCAGGCCAGGAGGAGCCATGCCAGGACTGACTCCACAAAAGGGAGAAGGTGACCAGTTGCCTTTTGAGGACCATGGCTCTCTACGCGGCACGGAAACCAAGGGAGCAGGGGCCAGGGTAGAGGCCGGCAGGGTCGTCAGAGGCCCAGCCAGGACAGAGACCGGTGAGGTGCGAGCCTGAACGAAGGCAGTAGAGGGGAGAGGGAGAGAGGGGATGGAGCAGGACCTATTTCGGTCCCGGAATCGGCAGAACCTGGTATCCCGGCGTGAGTCTTTAGAAACACCGTCCAACTCCACTCCACGGGCAAAATACAAGGTAGAGGGCGGAGCTTTCTGCACCCAGGATCCTCCCGAGACCCAGGCGAGAAGGGCCCTTCCCACGGATGGGCTCCACATCCCACCAGGGTCGGTCGGTCGGTCGGTCGGTCGGCAGGTCACCAAGACACAAAGAAGCACATTCTTTCTTTCGAGAAGCTCTGTCCCCAGGACCTGGCACTCAGCACACTGGTGATCTGCCAACCAGAACCCTTAAACACCTCCTCAGGTTCCAGGGGAAGGCTTTGCTCACCTCTTTTCGGCCCTACCTCTGTCCTCAAAACTAAAGGTAAAAGAACACACGAACACACACACACACACACACACACACACACACACACACACACACACCAAAGGTAATGGAGTCCGAATACCACGAAGGCTCTCAGGTTGTGCTAGGGCCGTTGCCCAACAGCACTGTGAAGTGTGTGTCTGTGGGGGGGCGGTGGGGGTGATGTGTGTGGGTGTGTGGGGGTGTGGGTGTGTGTGTGGGTGTGTGTGTGTGTGCGTGTGCGTGTGACTCATAGGTGGATATTTTCCATAGGTGTGCACTATGGCACTGCAGGATCTGTGGTCGGTTGCTGAGTCCCCGGAGGTGGAAGCGCAGATACAGGGCCCTGAGTGTGAAGTTATCCATGGACGCTCACAGCGCGTGGGGTCGGGGTCGGCAGCCGTAACCCTCCATGTTGGTGGTTCAACGGTCAACTCTACTTTATAGATCAGAGAGGATAACGTCACGCGTTCACTGTTAATAACTTTTCCAAATAGTCTTTATCTTTTCAAAAGGAAGACATCATTTAATCCATTTCACAAGATGATACTGGGAACCTACTGCCCCAGCACGTGAATTATCCCTACAGAACACAAGATCCCTGAGAAGGAAGAGCCCTGAGCACTGAGATACCATGAAGGTAGGCTTTTAGATGATATTCTCTGCTTCTGCAGCTCGAGGTAAAACATGGGATGACTGGCTCTACCTATCCCATTCCAGTCTGTCCAACGCGAGCCCCCATGGCACGTCTCACCAGTGGTCGGTCCACGATAACTCCATCCATAGGAATTCTTGGCAGTTTTATGTTCAGGATCATTTCTTTTCCTGCCATTGATTGAAAACTCCCTGGACCCTGTTAGCAGCTACAGATTCAATGAGTCCAGTACTTCATAGGTTTTGTCATGTATTTAGAAGGGGAATCACCATCAAGTTGCTGAAATGAGGACTAAGTGTCTTTCAGATATGGAGATGGAAATAAATGGTGCTCTGCAGGGTGTGCGATGACAGGCACCCAGGATTCCTTCACCCAGCCCTCCCTTTGCTCCCTCATAGGTTCCTGGGAAATCCAAACACACACACACGCGCACACACACACACACACACACACACACACACACACACACACACACGGGGGGGGGGAGAGAGAGAGAGAGAGAGAGAGAGAGAGAGAGAGAGAGAGAGAGAGAGAGAGAGAGAGCTCTGGGTGTGCTATTTGCTCTCCATGATTTCACGTGCCTTTTGGGCATGGCTGACAGAGATAGATGGACATGAAGCAGCAGGACAGCAAGCTGGCATCTCGGCCGGCCTACAGAAGTTTCCCAAGTGAAATATCAACAGCAGGGCAGGGACGCCCACGTGACGTGGGAGAGAAGGGGGGTGGGGGGGGCGGCCCGCTGACCGACGTCGGTTCAGGTTTCCCGTCCCCCTCCGGCCGAGAACCTGCCTTCCGCTTCCTGCCCTCAAGTATGTGAGAGGAGCGTGTTTCTTTCCAATAAATACCGACACATCATTTCAGTCTGTTTGTGTGTTTGTTTTTGCTTGTTCTTTTTCTGGACGAGGCCAAAGAGCCCTTCCAGTGGAGGTGTGTGTACAAAGGAGGATCTGACAGAATGGGAGGGTGCGGGTCAGTCCATGTGCGAAGAAATCCAGAGAATCTGTCATAGCTGAGACTCGGGCCTTTTGCAGAAATAGGCCAAGAGAGTTCGGATTTGATGATTCACTGCCACATAGTCATCACAGCAGTTTCCTGGAAGGGATTGTGTTACAGGAGGCGGCGTGGCCCTCAGCCCTCAGGCCTCAACCCGGCAGGCAGGCAGGCAGGCAGGCAGGCAGGCAGGCAGGCAGGCAGCGGCTATTGTCTGTTGGTCCCGCCCCCACCCCCACCCCCACCCCCGTTCCTTCTCCAGAGCTCCTTCCTAAGTCCCCTTGGACTGACCTTTGCCAGGAGCGGGGGAGGGGAGGTCCGGACGATTCATTCCGCAGGGCCTCGTTCAATCGCTCGATTCAAATGCAGAAAGCTCTCCGGTCAGGTCGGAGCCTTTGACTTTGCCTCGAGCTTCTCTTTAATGAATGGCTTTTTCTCTTTTCTTTCCCCAATTTCGCCACCCTCAGGCTGCCCCCTCCAAACTGCAGGGAGGGAAGGAGGGAGAGAGGAGGTGACGGGAGGAGGACGTGTGAGAAACAGGCCTTTTCTCCAGGCAAAAGGTGTCCCCTCCTTTTCCTGACCCTGGAAACCCCACTACACCATTTGAGAATCATGGACATGTGTGGAAGCAGATGTCTTCACTTGAGATCTTCCTCCGCAGGAGGACAGAAAGGAGGGCCAGTGTGTCCCTCTTGTGCTGGCCGGTTCTTGTCACTTGAATTCAAAATAATCAATAGAGCATGGAGGCACATTTTGGGGCGGCCTACTCTGGGAGCTCAACAGTTCCCTCCTCTGAAAGTTCCTTGGAACATATTAAAGCTGAGCTGGTGACTCGTGTGTGTGTGTGTGTGTGTGTGTGTGTGTGTGTGTGTGTGTGTGTGTGTGTGAAGGAGATTTCTAGATGTCAGGGTCGAAGTAACTTTAGAAGTTTGAAATACCTCTGATGATGTCGTCGGGTGTTTGGTTCAAATTTCGGAGTGGCTCTCACAGAAACAGGCACGAGGATTCTTTCCATAGGAGCCGTTGTGGCCGTTTCTCTAAGGTTTTCATCAAGTTCTCTAGCTTCCGTCTGCAGGGCTTCAGGCAAAAGGCCGTTTTAGGCCTCAGTGATGCCAAGCCAAAAGGGTGGGAGAAAATGGCCAACATTCATGGAGAGAGTCGTAGCCAGAGATTGAAGGGAACTCACAAAACTTCGGGATGCAGTCCCGTTTTCAGGTTAAGAACAACACCCTAAGGGAAACGAGTAGCACCAGAATTTCATATCCAGAAGTGTGTATCCCTGTCTCATGGAAACATAATTTTGGCCTCCAGGTAACGTATGCAAATAGCTGTATCGCCAAGGAAATAAGAAGCCTCACTGAGAGTTTCTGAATTAAGGAAGGTAAGGAGAAAAAGATCAGTGATTCCATCCTGCTGACAGAGGTATAAGTTACCAAATGGATATCCATCTTTAAAAATAAAAAAAGAAACTTGGGTTTTCCTTGTTTGTTTCTGTTTCCCTTGTATGTGGAAAACAAAAGATTTAACCATCAGTCCTAATCCCACTCCCTCTCTTTTTTTTTTTTCCAGATTTTTTTTAAAAATATTTGAAATATAATTCATTTACAATGTCGTGTTAGTTTCAGGTATACGGCACAGTGATTCAGTTCTCTCTCTCTCTCCCTCCCTCCCTCTCTCATATATGTATATATATATATATATGTATGTATGTATATATATATATATATATATATATATATAGAGAGAGAGAGAGAGAGAGAGAGAGAGAGAGAGAGAGGGAGAGAGAGACACGGAGACGGAGACAGAGAGACAGAGAGACAGAGATTTTTATAAATCTCTATCTATCTATCTATCTATCTATCTATCTATCTATCTATCTATCTATCTATCTACACATATATATTTTAGCGGCTTCCCCGGTGGCGCAGTGGTTGAGAGTCCGCCTGCCGATGCAGGGGACACGGGTTCGTGCCCCGGTCCGGGAAAATCCCACATGCCGCGGAGCAGCTAGGCCCGTGAGCCTGTGCGTCCGGAGCCTGTGCTCCACAACGGGAGAGGCCACAACAGTGAGAGACCCGCATACCGCAATATAAATAAATGAATGAATGGATGAATAAATAAATAAATAAATAATTTTGAAAAGATTCTTTTTCAGATTCTTTTCTCTCATAGGTTATTACAAAGTATTGAGTAGAGTATCCTGTGCTCTATAGTAGGAGATGCTTGTTGATTCCCTATTTTATGTACAGTAATGTGTATATGTTCATCCCACCCAACCCCCTAAGTATCCCCCGCTTCCCCAGTCAGTCCCATTTTACACAAGTAGTCATACACATCCTCCTCCTCCTCCTCCTCCTCCTCCTCCTCCTCCTCAGGTCACTCAACCCCATGGAAGTCATTCTTGCTCTTCTTGGAGTCCAGTTTTTCCATCGGTTCTGCCGGCCCTGCCTGATGATTGAGCGTGACTGGACGAGTGCCGGTTCCAAAAAAGTTTTCAAGAGCTTCTGTGAAGAATTGTAGGATTTGCCCAGTGAAAGGGGTGCCTCGATCTGATCACCCGGAAGCCTGTGGAAGGCAGACCCCAGGCGGCAAGCACATTTCGTTTCTTTAACAGTCTCTGTGCCACGGTGAGGACATCAGGCTTGCGGTGAGGGAAGACCTCAACCCACACGGAAAACATAGCCACGGTCACAAGAATGTTTGGATGACCCCTACGAAGTGGCAGTGGAGGGCTTCCCCGGTGGCGCAGTGGTTGAGGATCCGCCCGCCGATGCAGGGGACACGGGTTCGTGCCCCGGTCCGGGAAGATCCCACACGCCGCGTGGCGGCCGGGCCCGTGAGCCATGGCCGCGGAGCCTGTGCTCCGCCACGGGAGAGGCCACAACAGTGAGAGGCCCGCATCCCACAAAAATAAATAAATAAATAAGTGGCAGTGGAATGAAGTCCAGTGGCTGGGGGTCCGAGGATCCAGAGAGAGGAGGTTTTCTTTCCAGAGAGAAAAACGTTCCCCCCCACCCCCACCCCCACCCCCCAGGGTTACAAGCACGAGAGGTCAGACGTCGCCGTTCCCGTTGCCGGTAGACCGTAGAAAATCTTCCTGCCCACGTCTATTGACAATCGGACTCCTCTTCAAGACACCGTGGGATGGGCGGGTGAAGGAATGCAAGGGGAGGGGCAGGGGGGAGGTTGGCCAGGGAGCAACCGGCTGGGCCGCCGTCTCGTCTCGTCTCGTCTCGTCTCGTCTCATCTCGTCTCGTCTCGTCTCGTCTCCCGTCTGCCATAGCCCCGACCGGATGCTGAAAGGACAGAATGGACTTGCTCCACCCACGTGTGCCCCGCCACCCCCACCATCTTTCAACGGGCTGTTGTTGCCGCCTCGGCGTGAAAGTCGGTTAGAACATCTCCGTGATACTGGGTACAGTCCCTTTCGTGTGAGCCTCCATTTTGACGACGACAGACAGCCCTTTATGCCAGGGCAGAGAAGACTTCCGGGAAGAAAGATCCCATCATTTCTGGAACCGTTAGAACACATCGGTGTACAGACACAAGCCAAAGAAGACTTCACGTCGTTCCTTCCTCTTTGGACAACGCTTCCCGTGTCATCGAACCTCCCCAAGAAACTTAGTCAGTTTCATCTCTCTCATTTCTCAGGAGAGAGAACACATTTTTTGAGCTACTTGGAGGGCCCTCTCCTCCTGGATCCTATCTCTAAGTCCAAAGGACTTCATCGGTCCTTCAATTTGGGGGCAAGTGTGTCCAAAATATCCAAAAGATCGTAAGGCACTTCATCAGATGATAGGTCACCGTGAAACAGTGCTTCCTTAGGCATGTCACCAGCATCCCAAGGAAAGACTTGCTAGGCAGAGAGAGAAGCTTCTTTTTCAGTTCTGAGCCAGACCTGGTTCTTTGACTATCGAGAGGACGAAGTCGATGTGAGTCCTCCGAGACCTGATAAAGGCAGCCTAGAAAATAAGTGATGACTTTTGACAAAGACATAAGCTTTTCTCTCTCTCTCTCTCTCTCTCTCTCTCTCTCTCTCTCTCTCTCTCTCTCTCTCTCTCTCTCTCTCTTTCTTCCTTCTTTCCTTCCTTCCCGTCCTTCCGTCCTTCCTTTCTTTTCCTTCCTTCCTTCCTTTCTTTCTTTCTTTCTTTCTTTCTTTCTTTCTTTCTTTCTTTCTTTCTTTCTTTCTTTCTTTCTTTCTTTCTTTCTTTCTTTCTTTCTTTCCCTCCTTAAAGATAAAGGAAAAGATCCTTTCCTAATCTAATCTAATCTCTCATGATGGACAGAGCAGACCGATAGAAGAAAAACCCAAACCCTAAACCCAAACCTGGTCCTTTGAACAGAGAGAGGCAACTAAATCTTAATTTGGCACTGGTTTCAATGTTGATGTGAAAAGTCATTTCTGTCTTTGTATCCATCCTCATCCAGTCCTGACCACAGATCTGATTCCTTTCGAAAGCCTCTTTTCTTCACACGCCTTTTCCAATCGTCTGTGCCCATTTTTAGCTTTTCCCTTGATTTCTTTCTTTCCCATTGAGAAATGACTACCTTTAGGACTAAAACCTCTCGCTCCTTCCCCCAAACCTCATCTCCATACTTCCTCCTTCCCCCAAACCTCATCTCCATACTTCCTAATTTGCCTCCACCCGCGCGCCCCCCCACCCCCCCACCCCCCGGAAAAAAAAAAAAAAAAAAAAAAAAGTCCTCTTCCTCCCATGAGGATGGCGACATCAGGTTCAGGTCCTTAAAGAAGGACCACACACGTTCCTTCTTTACAATGCTTCGTCCTTGGACACTGTCTTTTTTCTTTTCTTTCTTTTTTTTTTTTTTTTTCCTTCAGTGAAAGTAAGGAAGCCAACCGCAGTGAGCAGCGTGAACATGGAATACTGTGTAGAAGTCAAGGCTCCTACCTAGTACAGTCTTTCCCTAAAGCACAAGATCTAGCTAGGCGTGGAACCGAACATGCTCAGTCTCTCCTCCGTAAAAGGTCCAAAGAAGGGAGACCCTCAGACTTGTGGAGCCATGAACGTTTCAGTATTTTATCTTATGTGGCGATGATGTAGACACTCGCTGAGATTTCACCCTGTCATGGCACTTAGCCAAGCTGTAAGCCCAGAGATGACCAGAGATGCTGGAAAATCTTGAAGTCGGCCTACAGAAAACAAGCACTGGGGGGAAAGTTCCCCTTAAACATTCTTATCTCGTCCACACCTATGTCCTCTGTTTGTCATGAGCAATCCTACTTAGATGATTCGTGAACATTTCAGGAGACATGAAAGCAGTTCAGTTCAGTTCAGTTCGTCGTGATCCCTACACCTCCCGCCCGCCCCCCTCCCCTTTCACGTGAGAGATTTTCTTCCCGATTTCAGAGGGGAGAAGTAAAGGAGAGTCAGAGCGTCCCTCTCGCGGTGTGGTGTTGTCACTCTAATTCCAAAACATCCGTACGCCACGGAGGCACATTTGGGGGCGTCCTACTCAGGGCCCCAAGACTTTCAGAGTCAAACCTAAGGAGGATGTAAATGTACTTCACGCCACCGAACCCGAACCGGTGAGGTGAACCCGGTGGCTTCCTAGGAGATGACGTGTCATCGGCCCACCAGTTTAAAACACAGAACCAAACACCCTCTCCCCGACGACTCGGAGCAAGTGAGTCCGTGGGTGTGTCGGAGAGGGTCCTCTGCTCCAGCTGGGTCCATAAGCACTGCACACGAGAGTAGGTAGGTAGGTGTTCACGGTGCCCTTGGGAAGGAAAGGCGGGGAGAATTTTATTTCGAAAAGCTTATCTCCTCACAGCATTGACACTACGAACGATGATGCAACTTCATCGGGGGGTGGGCGGGGGCGGTGAAGGAAGGCCAGGGAGCCCGGCCACATAGAAGAGCCACGGAGAGCGTCTGTGACCGCAAGGATGTCCACGTACCGGTGACTCCTCTCAGTTGGGGCGGGGAAGGGGGGCGCGAGATTCCCGTGTGTACGTCCGCATCGATCAGTCGTGGGAGAGGGAGGAAAAACGATGTTCCCTCCACGATCCTTCTGAGTTGTCGCCTGAGAAGTTCCTGTCCCCAAGAGACAGCTCGAGAAGAGAGCAACCCACGGCCGGGGGACGCGTGCACTGTGCCCCCCCCCCCCCACCACCACCACCACCACACACACACACGCACACACACACGCAGGAGAAGCCCAAGCCAGAATTCACTGACTCGAAACGAAACGGCGGGCTCTGAGCTTGAGCTTGAGCTTGAGCTTGAGCTTCTGGAGGAGGAAGATTTTGGTCCTCCTTTCAGGTCAGGAAGAAGAGGGAGGGAGAGGCGGGGAGGCAGAGCGGCAGAGCGTCCCGGTAGCCCACCCGTCGCGTCCAAAGCGCCTGAAATTCCAACTCACGTGTGTGCCAAAGCGGTCCATCTCGGGGTGCCCCATCCCGGTTCCCTCCCCGCACGGAGAGCAATGTTCCGTCCCGATTCACTGAAAAGCTCCCAAAGGGCCTTGGTGTGAGTCAGTGGACCTAGGCCCATCCTGCCTCCTCTTCAAATCATTTCTATCCATACAGAAGAAAAGACACCATCGCCACCCGCCACGGCCCGCCAGAGGCAACGCGGCTATCCCCTTCAGCAGCGCAGCTATCCCCGGGGAAGGGGGATTCCGTAGCATGCGAACATCAGTCCAACATCGCTTCCGGCTTCCTGACTTCTCGTGGAAAATGAGGATGCCACATGACCGACCGGGGATGGGGGGGGGGAGTGGGGATGGGTGAGGGAGAGGGAGAGAGAAAGAGAGGAAGGGAGAAAGGGAGGGGAGGAAGGCGGGCAGGGGGAGAGAGACGAGAGAGAGAGAGAGAGAGAGAGAGAGAGAGAGAGAGAGAGAGGGGGGGGGGGGGGAGGGAGGAGGGAGGAGGGAGGGAGGGAGGGAGGAGTGGGGGTGGGGGGGGGAGGGAGGGAGGAGGGAGGAGGGAGGGAGGAGGGAGGAGGGAGGGGGAGGGAGAGGGAGGGAGGGAGGGAGGGAGGGAGGGAGGGAGGGAGGGAGGGAGAGAGAAAGAGAGAAAGAGAGGAGGGGGGCAGGAAAGAGAGAAAGAGTGGGAGGAAGAGCAGGGGTGGGGGGCTGGGAGAGCCAGAGAAGGAGAGAGAGAAAGACAGAGAGCGAGTGACAGAGACAGAGACAGATAGAGGCCGAGAGCCAGCGACTGGGAGCCAGGTAAAGGACACTGTGCTTGGGTATCTTCTGAGTGTTTGCACGTGTTTTCTGAGCTGTGGAGATCAAATCAGTGCCATGAGAAGAAGGGAGTCTGCCAGCCCCACCCAGCGCTGCGGAGGAAGAGACGAGGTGGTTGGCCCTTCCCCCCCACCCCCCACCGCCGT
>NW_026711564.1:87500-110000 GCF_026419965.1 Kogia breviceps | reverse complement strand
GGCCGGCCCGCGACGGCTGGCCGGGGGACCCGACGACCCGGCGCTCGGGGCGAGCGCGTCGGGGCGGGGCGCGGCGGGGGGGGACGGAGGGCGGTCCCCCACCTCACCCAACACGCCACGACGTCGGCGGACGGGCGGACGGGCGGCGGCGGCGGCCCACGGAGCGGGGCCGCGGCAGGCCCGGGAGGCGAAACACACCGGGACGCGGCCCGGGGGTCGGCAGACGCGACGGACGAGGCAGAGCGACGGAAGGGAGAGAGGGCCGACGGGGCGCGGCTGGCTCGCCCGCCGTCGCGGAGACGCGACGACGACGTCACAGAAGCCGTGGGCGGGAGGGGGCGCGGCCGCACGCCGCCGCGGGGGTGCCCGTTCCTAAGGGCCCGGACGCGAGTCGGCCACCGGGGCACGACACGGGGTCTCACCGCCAGAGGCCTCCAGCGCAGGGGCGGTCCCGCGGCACCCAGGACGCCGACTGGCCTTTCCTCGGCCCCCCCACGGGTCCCCCCTCGCGGGGCTCGCGACCTCCCCCCGCCAAACACCCACGAGCCGCGGCCTGCCCGCGACAACACTCTTCCCGCGCGCGCGCACCGGTCCGCCCCACCTCGCGGGCCCCCCACCACACACACACACACCCCTCCGCTGCCGCGCCCGACTTCTCCGCCTCGGGAACCGTGAGCTCTCCACCCGGGGACGCCGCCCGCCGGCCGAGGCGGCCGTGGCGGGGGGGGGCGACACCCTCACGTGGGCGAGGACGGCTCGGTCCCAGACGGTGGAAGGGGGACGCGGTGCGGCCGGGTGGGGTGGGGTGGGGTGGGCCGGGGGAGGGGGCGGCGGCGGCGTCGACGGCGACGGGGAGGGGGCGGCACGCGCACACGGCGAGGGCCGCGGGGCAGGGGCGCGGGGCGCCCGCCCAGGGAGGGAAAGTGCCGAGGCACGACCGGGCCACCAGGAAAACAAGCGCGGGGTCCCACCGCCACACACACGAGGGCGGTCCCACGACGCCTGAGACGCCGGCCGGCCCCAGCCACCCCGGGGCCTCCCACGACCCGGCCCCGCCGCCAGGCCCCGCGTGCGACGGTCCCCCCGCGTACCGCGGAGGGACCCCGTCCGTCCAACCGAGCTCAAACCCCTCCGTCCTCGCCAGATCCGCCGTCGTCCGAGTCCGACCCCCGGGGCCCGCGCCCCGGGTGAACGCCCCCGAGCGAGGCGGCCCGCACCGTGCCCGCAACACCGCCACCGGCTGCCGACTCGCGGCGAGGGCAGGCGCGACGGGCTCCTCGCGGCTGCGGGACTAGGGAGTCGTCGGGACGCCCGGGCGTCCCCGCCCGCCCCCCTCGGCCTCGCCACCGAGAGGGGGGTGTGTCACCGCACGCGCACGCACACGCACGCGCACGCGCACGCGCGGCCCCGCGCCGGACGCCCGGCCTTGGCGGGACCCTCCCCCGACTCAGAGGGGGGAGGCGCGGGCCGCGGTAGGCAAAGAGCGGCGCCCGGCCCCACCGCGGGGCCGGCGCAGAGAACCCTCCCGCCGCGAAGGCGAGGGGCTCCGCCCACGTGCTCTGGCAGTCGCCAACACCGTGGCCACTGCACGCGCGGGAGGGGCAGCGGCTGGGGGGTCCGGTACCCCAAGGCTCCCTCTCGGATCGCTAGAGAAGGTTTCCTCACCGAGGGGGCGTCGTCCCCCCAACCCATCGTCTCCCCTTCGGGCCCGCCCACGGAGGCGCTCCACGAGCCGCCAAAGTCCACGACTGGGCGGGGTTTGGGAGAGGGGTCTGCGGTATGGGTAAGCACGAGGCCCAGAGGAGCATTCGCGGCCACAGCCGGGGGCACAACCTCCGCCGCCCCCAGGCCCGTCCATCGGGGGCCCCGAGAGGAGGGAGCACGCCCGAGAGGGGCGGAAAGACCCCCTTCTCTCACAGGCCCCGGCCCAACGCGCTCGCCACCCACGCCCGCGTGCGACCCCCTCCCCCCCGACCGCCACAAACACACACACACGTGGGGGGGGAGGGTGGGCACACGCGGACGCTCGCCTGGCCCGAGTCAGTCCCCCCGTGCCACAGCAACACCGTGGGAGGACGACCGCGACGAGGCGGCCCCTGTTTCCCCCAACCGAGGGAGGGAAAACAGAGGCACGCCTCCCTTACCGTCTCGACCCCCCCAAGAGAGCCACTCACGGGACGCACCACCGCGGCGGCGGGGACCCCGAGGAGCACGCTGGGAGAAGGGAACGACACCACCGCTCGGCCTCGGGCACCTGAGGGACGACCTGGAGCGCTCCAGGGGCACCACAGAGGATCGAACGAGGCACGCTCACGCACCGGCAGGGGCGCGCGGCGCAGCGGCGGGACGGCACCCCCCCACCAACGCGGGGAGGACCGCCCACGGGGGCAACACGCCGAGGAGGCGAAGCGAGAGCGTCTGCTGCGTCCGAGGACCACGGCCCCGCCACCCACGCCGTGAGGCAGGGGGCGGGAGGCCGAAGGTCAGGGCCGGGGACCACCACCCCTGCCCTTCCCCACACCCCTCGACAGGCCGGGAGAGCGTGAGGAGAGAGGCGGGGAGGCCCGCGGACAGAACGAGAAGAGCGGTCCCGTTCGCCAAGAACGTCCGTCCCTCGTCTGGCGCGACCTTAAGGCCCGGCCCAGGAGAGCGCGACATCACCACATCGATCAGTCATGCCAGAGAGCCAGGGACCACCAGGCCCCGAAGGGGAGGGGCACGCACAGCGAGGACCATCACCAGAGGAGCCTGCTTCGGCCTCACCGGCGGCACCCCAAACCCCCTCTTTCTTTTTTTTTTTTTTTTCTCCTCTCAGGCAAAAGTGGCCGACGACCCCGCGAGTGAGGAGAACGCCTGACACGTGGCACGGAGCCTGCGGGGTGGGGTCGTCGTCTCAGCCACCACCGGGTGCCTGCGGCGGGGAGGGGAGTCACACGGGGTAGAAGACCCAACGCCCCGCCGCCCTCGGGTGAGCCAGAGACCGGAGGCGGCACCGCGGGTCGGGTCAGCCGGACGCACACACGAGAGCCGGCGCGCAGGCCCAGGCGGGCGGCTCAAGTGGCGAGGGTCGGCTCGGCCACCAGACGGCGATCCAAAGCCCAGGACCCTGCGCGCGTCCAGACTCCCAAAGTCCTCAGCGACAGACGCCAGAGAAGACCGTGTCAGCACCTATCTGGTGGCAAAAAAGGCCCATTTCGGGCGAAAAAAATCACGGCGCCCGGCAGCGGGGCCCACGCACGCGTCGCAGGGGGGGTCCCCGGGACCTCGGTCCGGCCGCCTGTCCCCAACACTTCCCCATCCACACCAGCCCCGGAGCTCTCGGGGCCATCTGGTCGACCCGAGGAGCTTGGGGGGAGTGGGGGGGGGGGGTGGGGGGGAGGGGGGGGGCGGGCCAAGCGGGGCGGGCAAACGTGGGAGAGGGCCGCGAGCCGGGTCGCCCTCCCCGGTTCACCCGCACGGGCAGGTACCGGTCCCTCCGAGTCTCCGGGCCAAGACTTGGTGAAAGGAAAAGAAATATCTCACTCGGCCGTCTCCGACGAGCGGGCCCCACGGGGGACCGCGCCCGGGCCCGGGCCGCCCTATCCGGGCCACCCAGGACGGCTCGGGCGGGCCGGTCCCCACCCCCACCCCGGCCGGGACTCGCGGCGGGTGGAGGAGAGGGGGCGGGGGAGGGAGGGTGAGAAAAAACTCAAAGTCCGCCGACCAGGACCCCCCGTGGGCACGCTGAAGGGCCGGGTGCGCCCTCCCCGGCCACCCGCGCGAGCAAGGCCCGGTCCGTCCACGTCCACGGACCCAGGGGCACTTGGAAACATTTTGCCCCGGGAGGCGCCTCCCAGGCGACCAGAGCCCACGAGGGAGGGACCGCACCCGGGCCCGGGCCCGGGCCGGTCTCTCCGGGTCACCCCTCGCGGCCCAGGCCGGTCCCCACCTCCCGAGTCCGACTCGGCCAAACATCGGTGAGAAAGAATCCGACCACCGGGAGGGGCCCCACGCGCGCCCGCCACCGAGCCCGTCGCGCCCGCCACCGGCCTAACCTAAACGCACGGGCCCGGGCCGGTCCCCCACCTTCCGGAGCGGGGCGCTGTGGGGACCGCGGAAGAGAGGAAGGGAGGGTGGGGGGGGTCGGGGAATGAACGCTCCAAAGGGTGAGCCAGGAGAAAGCCCGACCGACCGCCCATCCGCAGGCGCTCCGGAGGGCGCGGAAGACCCTCTCCCTTCCCACCGCGGCGGCCCGGCCCAGGTCGTGTCGGGTGGCCGGGTCGGTCCCCGCGGCCGGAGGGGAGCGGACGGATGCTGGTCGACCGGGCCAGGCGGTCCCCCAGAGCGGCTCGAGAGCGCGGCGACGGTCACACCCTCATAGACCTGCACGCCCAATCTCAAGCGACAGCAGGAGGCGCCCACGCCTGGGCGCCACCGGGACAGTGGCCACCAGCGTCGCCTGGCTGCCGGAACTCTGCCTCGGGCCCGGCGGCCGACTCACAGCCCTCACGAAGGTCGCCGAAGCTCCAGAGACAAGGGACAATATAAAAGCGGCCGCCAGGTGGCTCCCGACAACCGGCTCCAACGTCCCCGGGCCGGATCCCTGTCGCCGGCCGGCCACCGAGGACGCGGCGGCAGCGCCGGGCCGCCCAAACGCCCGAGCTCAGCCCGGGACGAGGCGGCGGGCGTCTGGCGCGGCGGCCCCGTGTCGTCCATCTCGGAGCTAGCTCCCCGGTCGGCACGACACGACACGGTGCGACCCGGGCAGCAGACGGGGGTGGGGGGGTGGGGGGCGGGGGAAGCCGGGGAGATGTCGCCGGGAGGCTGTCTCGGAGGAGACGCGCTCCCCAACGCGATTCCTGGGCGGGGGGGAAATCCCGCGGAGACGCCGGCGGGGCCCGGGGCGCCCGGCACGGGTTGCCCAGAGGGGCACGAGCAAGATCCCCGGCTGCCCGGACGGGGGGGAGGGAGGGAGGGAGGGAGGGAGGGAGGGAGGGAGGGAGGGAGGGAGGGAGGGAAGGAGGGAGGGACGGATGGAGGGACGGAGGGACGGAGGGACGGATGTAAGGACGGAGGGACGGACGGAGGGAGGGAGGGAGGGAGAGAGAGAGGGACGGAAGTCGGGGACTGGCAAACCGAAACCAGGCAAGCGCTCAGGGAACAACGCAGGAATTCGTCCAAAGACAACACATGGGTGCTGCGAGGGTGGGGAAAATGCACTTGCGGTCACGAGAACATGGATTTCATAACGGACTGACCACGATCCATCACGGGCCGGGCGGGGGTGGGGGGGGTGGGGGCGGGTGAGGCGGGGGTTGGGGGAATGCGGGCGGCTGGTGGGGAGGGGGCGAGGGTGGAGTCAATAGCCATCCACTAAAGAAACTGAGTTCCGGTACGTCGACACAAGGCAACACTCTGAGTGCGAGTGTGTGTGAGCGTGTGTGTGCGTGTGCGTGCGTGCGTGTGTGTGTGGAGTGCGGTGAGTACTGACAGCGAACCGTAGTCCCACCAGGACCACACCAAACCATACCAACCAAGAAGTCAAGCTGTAGAACTTCTCTGGCCTTTAAAACAAAGAGAAAAGCGTGCACGTATCGCATACGTACACACATTACGTACGCTTGTGGCATACGTATACGTGGACGTGGACGTATAAAGGCCTAGGACAAGCCCAAGCACATCCCGTCAGGGGAGCCTATCCAAAACAGACCAAGACCTCACACAATTCAGCCTCCAGAAAACAAGCGACCCAGTGAGAAAAGTGGGCAGGAGGCCAGAACAGAACATTTTCATTAGAGAAAAAAAAGAAGAAGAGAAAAAAAGAAAAAAAGAAAAAAGAAAGAAAGAAAGAACACAACTTTCTTAGTAAAAACCAAACAAACAAAACACAACAACAAAACAAACAGAAATAAAACAGAAAACCTCTTTTAGTGAAAGAATTCAACGGGGCAACGAAAAAAGCGCACACACGCATCTCTCTGGACGAAGATATTCGGACAGGCACAGGATCTGGAGTTGCGACAGCAAGTTCGTACAAGCAGAAAAAGTGCCTCCTTCCTCCCGATCCAACACGTATTTTTCAAGCTGAGAGAGACCACCACCACCGTGGCACGCCGGAGGGAGGACTCAGAGATGTCACCCGGCGGGTGAGAGAACGGCTCTCCGACAAAAGACAGCAGTATGGAAAACAGAAAGGAAGTCCCTCAAAACACTGCACAGAAAACTACCATGCGACCCAGCAACTCCACTAAGTGCCCACGGAGGGGGTAAAGACGACATGTACATGTCTATCTGTACCAACACCTGTAACGATGGAGAGATAGGTACGGACGCACTGTTAGCGCTCTCTGTGCCCGTACGTCTATATCTATGAGAGAAGGACCGGGTGGGGGGTGGGGGGTGGGGGGTGGGGGTGCGGAGAGAGAAGTGAGACAAAGAGTGGACAGTCACGTGAGTGCAGTAGGTAAGGAAGATTAAGACGACAAACAAACTCCCAACAGTGGTCCTGTAAGTCAACCATCAAGATTTCGATATCATGATGTCATCAAGCACCAACCCTTCTGAAGGGACACAGCGACACACAGGGCTCACTTGGCAGGGCAGTTCAGGACCCTAAAATGACCGTGAAAGGTGAAGCTCGAAAAAGCAATCTTGTTCATCCACGGGGGGAAAATACCGTTCTCCCACGACATTCAAAAATCCTATCAGGGGGCTTCCCTGGTGGCGCAGTGGTTGAGAGTCCGCCTGCCGATGCAGGGGACACGGGTTCGTGCCCTGGTCCGGGAAGATCCCACATGCCGCGGAGCGGCTGGGCCCGTGAGCCATGGCCGCTGGGCCTGCGCGTCCGGAGCCTGTGCTCCGCAATGGGAGAGGCCACAACAGTGAGAGGCCCGCGTACCACAAAAAAAAAAAAAAAAAAAAAAAAAAAAAAAAAAAAATCCTATCAAAACATTTTAAAACTCTCTTACTCGCTCACCATTTAAAAGGTAGAGAAATAAAAAGAGAGCCAAAGTACGATTTATTGAGTGGTGGACCGTCACAGAAAGCATGCCATGAAAGCCTCCGATTCATTTTGGAAGGTCCTAGGAACAGCAATCTTCAACATTGCTCTCCTGCCTGCCTTCTTGGCGTGGTATCTTTTCTACATCTGGATAAGCAGTCCTAGGTTTTGTGTGTTTGCTTGTTATTCCCCTAACTGAAGATCAGCCTCCAACACGATAACCCTTTGTGCCCTCTGGGTCCTGAACTCTCTTCTCTGGAAGTGCTTTTCTGAATGGGAACGGTTTCACCAACGTCATCGCCTGGAGACATCTTCAGCCTGTCCTCCCCCCACCCGCACCCCCGCCCGCCCCCCACCCTCTTCCTCCTCCTCCTCCTCCTCCTCCTCCTCCTCCTCCTCCTCCTCCTCCTCCTCCTCCCCTTCCTCCTCCTCCTTTTTTTTCTTTGTTTTCTTCAGCTCTCCTTGCGCTGGTCTCTCACACGGTGGCAGCGTTGTCCTAGGCATGCCCAGGTGTCTCCTAACCCCATCCAAGTGATGACTCCCAGCGTCATCATTTTGGGTTTCTTAGCCGCACTTTCGTCGTTCCCGGGCAATTCTTTCTTTTTATTTTCCATGGACGGGGGAGACCAGACCGGGGCGGGGGGCAACACAACGACACACTGCGTGTGACCTGGGAAACAGACACATACACGCCAGGCAATCACCGACAGGCTCTGAAAGAGGATCGGTCCCCGGACACGGGGCACGCACGTTTGTTATCGGTGGAGTCACTGCAGACCGAACGGGAAGCAGCAGACTTTGAACTTGACGCAGCTACCGTTCATCCATCGCGGAAACTGACATTTGAAACACGTAGTTAGGCTCTTGGTGCGATTTCACCTAGTCATTGAAATGTGTGCACAGTGGAACCATGGAAAGTGAGACAACCCCCCCACCCCACTTCTACCAAAGGTCGCCAAATGAAGACTCTCGTTTGTTTACAAACCAAATTTCCTATCCTTAAATTTGGTGGGAGCTTTCCCTAAGGATTGCACGGGAAGGTGACTTCCTCAAGCGTTGGAGTAGTTTTCCTTAGAACTAGAGAATTAGAATTCTGCTGAATGATGAACACACACCTCGCTTAAGTTTCTGCTAGGAAATCCACGCACCATGTGGATCGAACGAAAAGCAAAATGATTTTTTAACAAGGTCTTCTCTCCACTTCAGACGAATTTTACAGGGCGGGGAGGGGGGAGGCTAGGCTTCTCTGTTTTTCATTTAAGGTCCTCTGAAACGTCAGTAAGTGTTCGTGATCCTACTCACGTGTACTCTTGTCCTCCATCCAATCGTCAGTCATCTGGCAGAAGGAGAGCCTGCCTCATCCACGGCAAACAACATTCCGACACTCAATGAGAAAATACATTTCTGGTGCTTTCGCCAAAAAATGCAAAGCCCCTTATTTAAGCTAATGGAATTTAAAAGAAATCCCTAGTACCTAGGAACAGAACAAAGTGAAAGAAACACAACGCACAGACTTGGGGGATAGAAAGAAAGAAAGAAAAAGAAAGAAAGAAAGAAAGAAAGAAAGAAAGAAAGAAAGAAAGAAAGAAAGAAAGAAAGAAAGAAAGAAAGAAAGAAAGAAAGAAAGAAAGAAAGAAAGAAAGAAAGAAGAGAGAGAGAGAGAGAGAGAGAGAGAGAGAGGAAGGAGAGGAGAGGAGAGGAGACAAGAGGAGAGGAGAGGAGAGGGAGGGAGGGAGGGAGGGACGAAGGAAGGAAGGAAGGAAGGAAGGAAGGAAGGAAGGAAGGAAGGAAGGAAGGAAGGAAGGAAGAAAGGAAGGAAGGAAGAAAGAAAAGATCTCTCAACCTAAAAGTTTTTGTGACAAACGGACAATCTATGATTTGGTAGGTTAAAAAATATTTTTGGAACGTAAAGTTCTTTGAGACACGAATGGAGAAGAAAACAAGAAAAGGACAATCAGAATTCGGAACCCTCAGAAACCTGAATCGGTCATGAACAGGAACTAGGAAGCCAGGGTGAACGGCGTCTGTGACACCAGTGATTCTGGACTGGCAAAGGGATGATTCCATTTCACCAGCATACATTTTCACACAGTGTCACTTTTTAAAAATGTTTTCTTTTCCCCAGAGTGATGCCAGAGGTGTGGACTCATACATCGAAACATCTTTAGTCTTTCTGTAATAAGGAGACAGAAGTAGGTCCACTGAGACTTGTCGAGCCATGAACGAACGTTTCCATAGGTTATCTTTGGAAAGGATCCAGACATTCCACGAATTCCCCATCATTCCACTTATGCCAACTCTGAAGTTTCTAAAGTGACCCAAAAGGTCTGGGCGAGACTGTTTTTAAGTAGACATACCACAAAACATAACGCTTCTTAAGGAGTTCCTGCACCTAGAGCTATCGACATCACTTGTTCGAGATCCCATGACGACGAGATGGCCCGTGAACACTTCCTGAGACTTCAGACGATGATGTCAGCCATCATCCCCAAGTTCTTTTTCTTGCCGACGAATCTGGTTCACTCCCGTGAACTTACTGGATTTGGGGTCGACGTAGATAGAAGGAAAGGATGACCTCGAACGCTGATCACGCTAAAGACATGCCTAGTTTCATAAAACCCATACCTTGACCTTGGCTATTCTCGGCTGAAGGGTTCAGCCTAGATCACCACCTGAACTTGCCTAAAACCTTTGGGTCCCTTCCCTTTCTAGTGGACTGAATTCCGGAGTGCTCCCTTCTAAGCCATTCAAGAGAGCTCTCTCACAAGTTCATTGCGGCACTCGGATCCCTACGCAGAAACAGGCCAGCTCTAGAAGGGAGCTACAGACATACAGTACCTGTTACCAGGCCCTTTCCAGATTCTGGCACAGCAGTACCAGAAAAATGAAGGTCGTTTCCACAAGGCTTCTAAGGCTAGCACGGCAAAACTTTTTTTTTTTTTTTTTTTTTTTTTTTTTTTTTTTTTTTTTTTTAATTAAAAGAGATAGCTTGTACACAAGGGAGAAGGCGGTGGGTGGGGTGGGGGTGAGAGGCAGCCCCACCCCCCCCACCCCCCGAGTTGCTTGGATCACGAAAGGGAGAGTTTGTCTCGGGATCACTGATCATTTCCAGAAATCCTCCAAATTCTTGGATCATCAGCAGCTGGTTCCACGGTGGCTACCTGTGGGGAATACCAAGTGCTTCCACGAGGGGAAAGAAGCGCATGAGAATGTTCGGCAAGAAAGCACAGGAACAGATAAGGGTTCAATGTACAGCTGAGCTTCTCGTCTTGGGACAACTAGGTATAGTCGTGGGTGGGTGTCCACAGAGGAAAAGTTCATCTTCTTTTACTCCCGCGAGCCTCGTGTGTGTGTGTGTGTGTGTGTGTGTGTGTGTGTGTGTGTGTGTGTGTCTGTGTCTGTGTCTGTGTCTGTGTGTCTGTGTGTGTGTCTGTGTGTGTCTGAGACTCAGGCCCCCAGGGCTGATCTGCTCATGCAATTCCATTTCCCCTCCCCCTCCCCCTCCCCCTCCCCCTCTTCCTCCTCCTCCTCCTCCTTCTATGTACTTCTTTCTGTCGAGGAGATGATTTCCAACTCAAATGCAGACCAAAAGATTTCTAGGTTCCCAAACTTCAGGGTTCCATGGATCAGGGTGTCCAAAATCTGCACAGCGCCTTCAATAACGGCCCTCTTTCTCAGTGCACACAAGTCAACCCCAGACCAAGGCACCCTAAGGGCAAAAACCCTCCAGGATTTCTCCCACCAGACCCCGAACATCAGCACACACACCCTCCCCCAGTTTCTATTTCGTATCGTGTGGGCTCAGGCAGACAACAAACACGTCCATCGTTCGATCATCTTCCTTTGGCGTGTTTCGTGAACGTTGCACCGGCCGAAGAAACCTAAGTGTGCAAAAGCTCATCCCCGTGTAAAAGGCTTTGGCTTCTCAGCGAAGGGGTCGAGCCAAGGGACCTAGGCCCCTCTGTCCACTTTTCACTGGGTTCACTGGCCTCACTGTTGTCCCAAGCGATGGCCGGTCAGATCTCTCACGGTCATTCTTCTTTTGGCCTTCTGGTTTTAGAGAGGGTTTTCAACTGGGGTAAAAAGGGCAGGCTTGTGTGGGGCCCTTTCATGGTGGGGAGGGGGTGGGGGGGGCCCCGTAGAGGTCCCTCCGATTCACCCAATCTCAGGCAGTGCCCTATTCAAAACGTTTGTTTCCGGGCTTCCCCGGTGGTGCAGTGGTTGAGAATCCGCCTGCCAATGCAGGGGCCACGGGTTCGTGCCCCGGTCCGGGAAGACCCCACATGTCGCGGAGCGGCTAGGCCCATGAGCCACGGCCACTGAGCCTGCGCATCCGGAGCCTGTGCTCCGCAACGGGAGAGGCCACGACAGTGAGAGGCCCGCGTACCACAAAAAAAAAAAAAAAAAAAAAAAAAAGAAAAGAAAAGAAAAGAAAACAGAAAACGTTTGTTTCCGTCCCACCAAGAGCCCACCTTTGGAGAGATTCCCTGCCTTACACGTCCTCTCCGCTCCTCCTATTCATCCACCGTGATCCACCACCACCACCACCACCACCACCACCACCACCACCCCGCCGGCCGACCTGATCTGTTCACCCTGAAGCTGGCAAGCAGTAAGGGTGCTCGTGAAGCGAGGATCCGTTGGGATTGGCCAAGATGGCAAAGTGGCGGCGGGGGCGGCGGCGGCGGTGGGGCGGGGGGGGGGTATGTGGAGGGGACTCGGAAAGTACGAGGTTACAGCTAACAGCTGCTGCTGGCAGATAGGTCTTTGAAACAGGCTGGTGGCGCCCTGGACTTTGATACCGTCCATTCTGACCATTCCTGTTCTCCGTGAGAAGGGTGTTGGGCCCAGGATCGGCCACCCCAAAACGGGCCTCCGTGGCACATTGACGATTTTGAGCGAAGGGGGACTCCAGAAGCAGCCACGTTTGTCCGAGGGACACTGGGATTCTCCTCTGTGTCTCCCTGAAAGCGAGACATCCATCTCTCGGCTGAAAGGTGCACTCCCTGCCTCCGGAGGTAGGAGGCCGCCGCCGCGATCGGCAAATTAGGGCATTCGGGCCCGAGAAACCTTCGGAGACAAACACTGCGGACCACCGCAAACCCGAGCTCTGTTTAGCTTCTTCCTTCGCTCGCTCGTTCGCTCACGGCACACCCCAAAACCTAAGTCTCTCGGTCCGGTTCCCTGTCTGTCTCACCCATGTACCGTTCGTTCCTCGGTCTGAGCAGGAGAGACGCCGCCCGCTTCAGCCACTTCTCAGCCCTCGAATGAAAGGAAAGGTCACCCCGCTCCCCCCACACACCTTCGTCTCTCCGCGCCTTGGGCCCATGTTACTTTATTTTTATTTTTATTTTTTTGCATTACACGGGCCTCTCACTCTTGTGGCCTCTCCCGTCGCGGAGCACAGGCTCCGGACACGCAGGCTCAGCGGCCACGGCTCACGGGCCTAGCTGCTCCACGGCACGTGGGATCCTCCCGGACCGGGGCACAAACCTGTGTCCCCTGCATCGGCAGGCGGACTCTCGACCACTTTGCCACCAGGGAAGCCCATCGGGCCCATTTTAGAATGAGTCCAGCCACAGGAACTCAAGAGGGGTAGAGGGGGAGATCTCCCCCTCCCCCAAACAGGAAGGCACCTGGAACCCCGTTCCCACCGGCCACCCGGCTCCACTTTGGGTGCGTGAATCCTAGTTTGCCTCCTCCGGATCTTTAAATGATCTTCCACGTGTTATAACAGACTCACAAGGAGAGAAGCTTACGCATGTATTTCTTCTGAGTTTCATGCGACACGGGGAGCCCTCCTAAGAAAACAAAGAAAGACCCAGAGAAGCGTCCGAACCTAACATCTCTTCTGTTGGATCTGAGCAAAGAGAGGCAATCTGAAAAAGCAACTATACTCTGGCGGGGGTGCGGAGTGTGTGTGTGTGTGTGTGGGGGGGGGGGGGTGTGAGTGGGGGTGGGTGAGGGGGGGGTGGGTGGGTGGGGGGCGCGGGCGATGCCAAAGGAGGATGAGAACTCTTAGAAATTCTTAGGCATAGAAAATTAAGACGGATCCGGGCCCGCGCCTCTCCTTTTCTCGTGCGTTGGGAAGATCATTTGGCTCTCGCCGGCTGGGATGTCATCTCCCCACGAACCATCAGGCGAGCTGTGGGGCGGAAAGAGGGAGAGCAGGGTTCAGAAGAACGTGGAGAAGATGGACGCTAGATGCCCAGAGTCCACGTACCCCGCCCCCCCCCCCCCCCCCCCGGGAGCAAGGATCTCTTCTTCGTGGGCACACGATCTTCCACCACGACCTCCGGACCGTGGTGCCAAGTCACGCCCACGCGAAGACAGGGCTCACCCAGGGATATGGGCTTGTGCCACAGAAAGGGAGACAGCAGGGAAGTCACCGAGCTTAAGGTATCTGACTCTCGTCGGGTCCTCGACAGGCGGAGGGACACATCTTTCCGACACGGTCGGGGCCGGCTTAGAGAACCGCTGCCGACGACCGCACCGCGAAGGAAGATGTCTCTGCGGTCTCGACAGAAGATCCAGTAGGTTTCCCAAGTGGCGGAGCTAGGAATCGATCGGCCAGGCAGGCGTGTCCAATCTTCAACTTTGGGAAGACACGCGGACTTTTACCCCCCCTTTTCGGCGGGGAGCCTGTAGAAGATCAGGCCGGGAGGAAGGACACAGTCTGTCAGTCGTTGCACGTGATGTTAACGTCCAGGCCAGGAGGAGCCATGCCAGGACTGACTCCACAAAAGGGAGAAGGTGACCAGTTGCCTTTTGAGGACCATGGCTCTCTACGCGGCACGGAAACCAAGGGAGCAGGGGCCAGGGTAGAGGCCGGCAGGGTCGTCAGAGGCCCAGCCAGGACAGAGACCGGTGAGGTGCGAGCCTGAACGAAGGCAGTAGAGGGGAGAGGGAGAGAGGGGATGGAGCAGGACCTATTTCGGTCCCGGAATCGGCAGAACCTGGTATCCCGGCGTGAGTCTTTAGAAACACCGTCCAACTCCACTCCACGGGCAAAATACAAGGTAGAGGGCGGAGCTTTCTGCACCCAGGATCCTCCCGAGACCCAGGCGAGAAGGGCCCTTCCCACGGATGGGCTCCACATCCCACCAGGGTCGGTCGGTCGGTCGGTCGGTCGGCAGGTCACCAAGACACAAAGAAGCACATTCTTTCTTTCGAGAAGCTCTGTCCCCAGGACCTGGCACTCAGCACACTGGTGATCTGCCAACCAGAACCCTTAAACACCTCCTCAGGTTCCAGGGGAAGGCTTTGCTCACCTCTTTTCGGCCCTACCTCTGTCCTCAAAACTAAAGGTAAAAGAACACACGAACACACACACACACACACACACACACACACACACACACACACACACCAAAGGTAATGGAGTCCGAATACCACGAAGGCTCTCAGGTTGTGCTAGGGCCGTTGCCCAACAGCACTGTGAAGTGTGTGTCTGTGGGGGGGCGGTGGGGGTGATGTGTGTGGGTGTGTGGGGGTGTGGGTGTGTGTGTGGGTGTGTGTGTGTGTGCGTGTGCGTGTGACTCATAGGTGGATATTTTCCATAGGTGTGCACTATGGCACTGCAGGATCTGTGGTCGGTTGCTGAGTCCCCGGAGGTGGAAGCGCAGATACAGGGCCCTGAGTGTGAAGTTATCCATGGACGCTCACAGCGCGTGGGGTCGGGGTCGGCAGCCGTAACCCTCCATGTTGGTGGTTCAACGGTCAACTCTACTTTATAGATCAGAGAGGATAACGTCACGCGTTCACTGTTAATAACTTTTCCAAATAGTCTTTATCTTTTCAAAAGGAAGACATCATTTAATCCATTTCACAAGATGATACTGGGAACCTACTGCCCCAGCACGTGAATTATCCCTACAGAACACAAGATCCCTGAGAAGGAAGAGCCCTGAGCACTGAGATACCATGAAGGTAGGCTTTTAGATGATATTCTCTGCTTCTGCAGCTCGAGGTAAAACATGGGATGACTGGCTCTACCTATCCCATTCCAGTCTGTCCAACGCGAGCCCCCATGGCACGTCTCACCAGTGGTCGGTCCACGATAACTCCATCCATAGGAATTCTTGGCAGTTTTATGTTCAGGATCATTTCTTTTCCTGCCATTGATTGAAAACTCCCTGGACCCTGTTAGCAGCTACAGATTCAATGAGTCCAGTACTTCATAGGTTTTGTCATGTATTTAGAAGGGGAATCACCATCAAGTTGCTGAAATGAGGACTAAGTGTCTTTCAGATATGGAGATGGAAATAAATGGTGCTCTGCAGGGTGTGCGATGACAGGCACCCAGGATTCCTTCACCCAGCCCTCCCTTTGCTCCCTCATAGGTTCCTGGGAAATCCAAACACACACACACGCGCACACACACACACACACACACACACACACACACACACACACACGGGGGGGGGGGGAGAGAGAGAGAGAGAGAGAGAGCTCTGGGTGTGCTATTTGCTCTCCATGATTTCACGTGCCTTTTGGGCATGGCTGACAGAGATAGATGGACATGAAGCAGCAGGACAGCAAGCTGGCATCTCGGCCGGCCTACAGAAGTTTCCCAAGTGAAATATCAACAGCAGGGCAGGGACGCCCACGTGACGTGGGAGAGAAGGGGGGTGGGGGGGGCGGACCGCTGACCGACGTCGGCTCAGGTTTCCCGTCCCCCTCCGGCCGAGAACCTGCCTTCCGCTTCCTGCCCTCAAGTATGTGAGAGGAGCGTGTTTCTTTCCAATAAATACCGACACATCATTTCAGTCTGTTTGTGTGTTTGTTTTTGCTTGTTCTTTTTCTGGACGAGGCCAAAGAGCCCTTCCAGTGGAGGTGTGTGTACAAAGGAGGATCTGACAGAATGGGAGGGTGCGGGTCAGTCCATGTGCGAAGAAATCCAGAGAATCTGTCATAGCTGAGACTCGGGCCTTTTGCAGAAATAGGCCAAGAGAGTTCGGATTTGATGATTCACTGCCACATAGTCATCACAGCAGTTTCCTGGAAGGGATTGTGTTACAGGAGGCGGCGTGGCCCTCAGCCCTCAGGCCTCAACCCGGCAGGCAGGCAGGCAGGCAGGCAGGCAGGCAGGCAGGCAGGCAGGCAGCGGCTATTGTCTGTTGGTCCCGCCCCCACCCCCACCCCCACCCCCGTTCCTTCTCCAGAGCTCCTTCCTAAGTCCCCTTGGACTGACCTTTGCCAGGAGCGGGGGAGGGGAGGTGCGGACGATTCATTCCGCAGGGCCTCGTTCAATCGCTCGATTCAAATGCAGAAAGCTCTCCGGTCAGGTCGGAGCCTTTGACTTTGCCTCGAGCTTCTCTTTAATGAATGGCTTTTTCTCTTTTCTTTCCCCAATTTCGCCACCCTCAGGCTGCCCCCTCCAAACTGCAGGGAGGGAAGGAGGGAGAGAGGAGGTGACGGGAGGAGGACGTGTGAGAAACAGGCCTTTTCTCCAGGCAAAAGGTGTCCCCTCCTTTTCCTGACCCTGGAAACCCCACTACACCATTTGAGAATCATGGACATGTGTGGAAGCAGATGTCTTCACTTGAGATCTTCCTCCGCAGGAGGACAGAAAGGAGGGCCAGTGTGTCCCTCTTGTGCTGGCCGGTTCTTGTCACTTGAATTCAAAATAATCAATAGAGCATGGAGGCACATTTTGGGGCGGCCTACTCTGGGAGCTCAACAGTTCCCTCCTCTGAAAGTTCCTTGGAACATATTAAAGCTGAGCTGGTGACTCGTGTGTGTGTGTGTGTGTGTGTGTGTGTGTGTGTGTGTGTGTGTGAAGGAGATTTCTAGATGTCAGGGTCGAAGTAACTTTAGAAGTTTGAAATACCTCTGATGATGTCGTCGGGTGTTTGGTTCAAATTTCGGAGTGGCTCTCACAGAAACAGGCACGAGGATTCTTTCCATAGGAGCCGTTGTGGCCGTTTCTCTAAGGTTTTCATCAAGTTCTCTAGCTTCCGTCTGCAGGGCTTCAGGCAAAAGGCCGTTTTAGGCCTCAGTGATGCCAAGCCAAAAGGGTGGGAGAAAATGGCCAACATTCATGGAGAGAGTCGTAGCCAGAGATTGAAGGGAACTCACAAAACTTCGGGATGCAGTCCCGTTTTCAGGTTAAGAACAACACCCTAAGGGAAACGAGTAGCACCAGAATTTCATATCCAGAAGTGTGTATCCCTGTCTCATGGAAACATAATTTTGGCCTCCAGGTAACGTATGCAAATAGCTGTATCGCCAAGGAAATAAGAAGCCTCATTGAGAGTTTCTGAATTAAGGAAGGTAAGGAGAAAAAGATCAGTGATTCCATCCTGCTGACAGAGGTATAAGTTACCAAATGGATATCCATCTTTAAAAATAAAAAAAGAAACTTGGGTTTTCCTTGTTTGTTTCTGTTTCCCTTGTATGTGGAAAACAAAAGATTTAACCATCAGTCCTAATCCCACTCCCTCTCTTTTTTTTTTTTCCAGATTTTTTTTAAAAATATTTGAAATATAATTCATTTACAATGTCGTGTTAGTTTCAGGTATACGGCACAGTGATTCAGTTCTCTCTCTCTCTCCCTCCCTCCCTCTCTCATATATATATATATATATATATATATATATATGTATGTATGTATATATATATATATATATATAGAGAGAGAGAGAGAGAGAGAGAGAGAGGGAGGGAGAGAGAGACACGGAGAGAGAGACACGGAGACGGAGACAGAGAGACAGAGAGACAGAGATTTTTATAAATCTCTATCTATCTATCTATCTATCTATCTATCTATCTATATCTACACATATATATTTTAGCGGCTTCCCCGGTGGCGCAGTGGTTGAGAGTCCGCCTGCCGATGCAGGGGACACGGGTTCGTGCCCCGGTCCGGGAAAATCCCACATGCCGCGGAGCAGCTAGGCCCGTGAGCCTGTGCGTCCGGAGCCTGTGCTCCACAACGGGAGAGGCCACAACAGTGAGAGACCCGCATACCGCAATATAAATAAATGAATGAATGGATGAATAAATAAATAAATAAATAATTTTGAAAAGATTCTTTTTCAGATTCTTTTCTCTCATAGGTTATTACAAAGTATTGAGTAGAGTATCCTGTGCTCTATAGTAGGAGATGCTTGTTGATTCCCTATTTTATGTACAGTAATGTGTATATGTTCATCCCACCCAACCCCCTAAGTATCCCCCGCTTCCCCAGTCAGTCCCATTTTACACAAGTAGTCATACACATCCTCCTCCTCCTCCTCCTCCTCCTCCTCCTCCTCCTCCTCCTCCTCCTCAGGTCACTCAACCCCATGGAAGTCATTCTTGCTCTTCTTGGAGTCCAGTTTTTCCATCGGTTCTGCCGGCCCTGCCTGATGATTGAGCGTGACTGGACGAGTGCCGGTTCCAAAAAAGTTTTCAAGAGCTTCTGTGAAGAACTGTAGGATTTGCCCAGTGAAAGGGGTGCCTCGATCTGATCACCCGGAAGCCTGTGGAAGGCAGACCCCAGGCGGCAAGCACATTTCGTTTCTTTAACAGTCTCTGTGCCACGGTGAGGACATCAGGCTTGCGGTGAGGGAAGACCTCAACCCACACGGAAAACATAGCCACGGTCACAAGAATGTTTGGATGACCCCTACGAAGTGGCAGTGGAGGGCTTCCCCGGTGGCGCAGTGGTTGAGGATCCGCCCGCCGATGCAGGGGACACGGGTTCGTGCCCCGGTCCGGGAAGATCCCACACGCCGCGTGGCGGCCGGGCCCGTGAGCCATGGCCGCGGAGCCTGTGCTCCGCCACGGGAGAGGCCACAACAGTGAGAGGCCCGCATCCCACAAAAATAAATAAATAAATAAGTGGCAGTGGAATGAAGTCCAGTGGCTGGGGGTCCGAGGATCCAGAGAGAGGAGGTTTTCTTTCCAGAGAGAAAAACGTTCCCCCCCACCCCCACCCCCACCCCCCAGGGTTACAAGCACGAGAGGTCAGACGTCGCCGTTCCCGTTGCCGGTAGACCGTAGAAAATCTTCCTGCCCACGTCTATTGACAATCGGACTCCTCTTCAAGACACCGTGGGATGGGCGGGTGAAGGAATGCAAGGGGAGGGGCAGGGGGGAGGTTGGCCAGGGAGCAACCGGCTGGGCCGCCGTCTCGTCTCGTCTCGTCTCGTCTCGTCTCATCTCGTCTCGTCTCGTCTCGTCTCCCGTCTGCCATAGCCCCGACCGGATGCTGAAAGGACAGAATGGACTTGCTCCACCCACGTGTGCCCCGCCACCCCCACCATCTTTCAACGGGCTGTTGTTGCCGCCTCGGCGTGAAAGTCGGTTAGAACATCTCCGTGATACTGGGTACAGTCCCTTTCGTGTGAGCCTCCATTTTGACGACGACAGACAGCCCTTTATGCCAGGGCAGAGAAGACTTCCGGGAAGAAAGATCCCATCATTTCTGGAACCGTTAGAACACATCGGTGTACAGACACAAGCCAAAGAAGACTTCACGTCGTTCCTTCCTCTTTGGACAACGCTTCCCGTGTCATCGAACCTCCCCAAGAAACTTAGTCAGTTTCATCTCTCTCATTTCTCAGGAGAGAGAACACATTTTTTGAGCTACTTGGAGGGCCCTCTCCTCCTGGATCCTATCTCTAAGTCCAAAGGACTTCATCGGTCCTTCAATTTGGGGGCAAGTGTGTCCAAAATATCCAAAAGATCGTAAGGCACTTCATCAGATGATAGGTCACCGTGAAACAGTGCTTCCTTAGGCATGTCACCAGCATCCCAAGGAAAGACTTGCTAGGCAGAGAGAGAAGCTTCTTTTTCAGTTCTGAGCCAGACCTGGTTCTTTGACTATCGAGAGGACGAAGTCGATGTGAGTCCTCCGAGACCTGATAAAGGCAGCCTAGAAAATAAGTGATGACTTTTGACAAAGACATAAGCTTTTCTCTCTCTCTCTCTCTCTCTCTCTCTCTCTCTCTCTCTCTCTCTCTCTCTCTCTCTCTCTCTCTCTCTTTCTTCCTTCTTTCCTTCCTTCCGTCCTTCCTTCCTTCCTTCCTTCCTTCCTTCCGTCCTTCCGTCCTTCCTTTCTTTTCCTTCCTTCCTTCCTTTCTTTCTTTCTTTCTTTCTTTCTTTCTTTCTTTCTTTCTTTCTTTCTTTCTTTCTTTCTTTCTTTCTTTCTTTCTTTCCCTCCTTAAAGATAAAGGAAAAGATCCTTTCCTAATCTAATCTAATCTCTCATGATGGACAGAGCAGACCGATAGAAGAAAAACCCAAACCCTAAACCCAAACCTGGTCCTTTGAACAGAGAGAGGCAACTAAATCTTAATTTGGCACTGGTTTCAATGTTGATGTGAAAAGTCATTTCTGTCTTTGTATCCATCCTCATCCAGTCCTGACCACAGATCTGATTCCTTTCGAAAGCCTCTTTTCTTCACACGCCTTTTCCAATCGTCTGTGCCCATTTTTAGCTTTTCCCTTGATTTCTTTCTTTCCCATTGAGAAATGACTACCTTTAGGACTAAAACCTCTCGCTCCTTCCCCCAAACCTCATCTCCATACTTCCTAATTTGCCTCCACCCGCGCGCCCCCCCACCCCCCCACCCCCCGGAAAAAAAAAAAAAAAAAAAAAAAAGTCCTCTTCCTCCCATGAGGATGGCGACATCAGGTTCAGGTCCTTAAAGAAGGACCACACACGTTCCTTCTTTACAATGCTTCGTCCTTGGACACTGTCTTTTTTCTTTTCTTTCTTTTTTTTTTTTTTTTTCCTTCAGTGAAAGTAAGGAAGCCAACCGCAGTGAGCAGCGTGAACATGGAATACTGTGTAGAAGTCAAGGCTCCTACCTAGTACAGTCTTTCCCTAAAGCACAAGATCTAGCTAGGCGTGGAACCGAACATGCTCAGTCTCTCCTCCGTAAAAGGTCCAAAGAAGGGAGACCCTCAGACTTGTGGAGCCATGAACGTTTCAGTATTTTATCTTATGTGGCGATGATGTAGACACTCGCTGAGATTTCACCCTGTCATGGCACTTAGCCAAGCTGTAAGCCCAGAGATGACCAGAGATGCTGGAAAATCTTGAAGTCGGCCTACAGAAAACAAGCACTGGGGGGAAAGTTCCCCTTAAACATTCTTATCTCGTCCACACCTATGTCCTCTGTTTGTCATGAGCAATCCTACTTAGATGATTCGTGAACATTTCAGGAGACATGAAAGCAGTTCAGTTCAGTTCAGTTCGTCGTGATCCCTACACCTCCCGCCCGCCCCCCTCCCCTTTCACGTGAGAGATTTTCTTCCCGATTTCAGAGGGGAGAAGTAAAGGAGAGTCAGAGCGTCCCTCTCGCGGTGTGGTGTTGTCACTCTAATTCCAAAACATCCGTACGCCACGGAGGCACATTTGGGGGCGTCCTACTCAGGGCCCCAAGACTTTCAGAGTCAAACCTAAGGAGGATGTAAATGTACTTCACGCCACCGAACCCGAACCGGTGAGGTGAACCCGGTGGCTTCCTAGGAGATGACGTGTCATCGGCCCACCAGTTTAAAACACAGAACCAAACACCCTCTCCCCGACGACTCGGAGCAAGTGAGTCCGTGGGTGTGTCGGAGAGGGTCCTCTGCTCCAGCTGGGTCCATAAGCACTGCACACGAGAGTAGGTAGGTAGGTGTTCACGGTGCCCTTGGGAAGGAAAGGCGGGGAGAATTTTATTTCGAAAAGCTTATCTCCTCACAGCATTGACACTACGAACGATGATGCAACTTCATCGGGGGGTGGGCGGGGGCGGTGAAGGAAGGCCAGGGAGCCCGGCCACATAGAAGAGCCACGGAGAGCGTCTGTGACCGCAAGGATGTCCACGTACCGGTGACTCCTCTCAGTTGGGGCGGGGAAGGGGGGCGCGAGATTCCCGTGTGTACGTCCGCATCGATCAGTCGTGGGAGAGGGAGGAAAAACGATGTTCCCTCCACGATCCTTCTGAGTTGTCGCCTGAGAAGTTCCTGTCCCCAAGAGACAGCTCGAGAAGAGAGCAACCCACGGCCGGGGGACGCGTGCACTGTGCCCCCCCCCCCCCCCACCACCACCACCACCACACACACACACGCACACACACACGCAGGAGAAGCCCAAGCCAGAATTCACTGACTCGAAACGAAACGGCGGGCTCTGAGCTTGAGCTTGAGCTTGAGCTTGAGCTTCTGGAGGAGGAAGATTTTGGTCCTCCTTTCAGGTCAGGAAGAAGAGGGAGGGAGAGGCGGGGAGGCAGAGCGGCAGAGCGTCCCGGTAGCCCACCCGTCGCGTCCGAAGCGCCTGAAATTCCAACTCACGTGTGTGCCAAAGCGGTCCATCTCGGGGTGCCCCATCCCGGTTCCCTCCCCGCACGGAGAGCAATGTTCCGTCCCGATTCACTGAAAAGCTCCCAAAGGGCCTTGGTGTGAGTCAGTGGACCTAGGCCCATCCTGCCTCCTCTTCAAATCATTTCTATCCATACAGAAGAAAAGACACCATCGCCACCCGCCACGGCCCGCCAGAGGCAACGCGGCTATCCCCTTCAGCAGCGCAGCTATCCCCGGGG
>NW_026711564.1:77500-80000 GCF_026419965.1 Kogia breviceps | reverse complement strand
CGCCGGGGGCGGGGAGAGAGGAACGCGCGGCGTGCCGGGCGGGGGCTGGGGCGGGGGCGGAGGGGGAGCCGGGACGGGAGCACGAGCCGGCGGCCACGGGACGGACGGACGGGGCGCGGAGAGTCGGGGGGTAGGGAAAACGCACGACACCGAGCGCGGCCCGGAGGCGGCGCGTCGCCACGGAGGAGAGGAGAGGACAACGGGGACGGGAGAGGACGAGGGGAGAGGAGAGGGGAGAGGAGAGGAGAGGAGAGCGGCGGACGGCGTGCGTGGAAGGCAGGGGTGGATGAGGACACGCGGCGGTCGCCCCCCGAACGCCGGACCCTCCTCCCACGTCTCCTTCCACGACCGACCGATTCCCAACTCTCTCCCTCTGTCTCTCTTCCCTCTGTCTCTCTCTCTCTCTCTCTCGACGCCAACGCAGCACACCATCCTCCACGCAGCCGCGAGACGCCCCCCGCCACGGCCAGCGACGGACGCCGTGCGCCCCCATCCACCACCGACAGACGCCCACGACGCGGGGCTCGGGGGCCGGCACGAAGCGCGGCGCGGCGCGGCCGCAGCCCGGGGGAAAGCGCGCGGCGGCGGACGACGCCGCGGCGTCCCGCGGGTCGCCGCCGGGGCACGCATCCCCGGGGCGCGGCCGCGCACGCAACGACTCGGCCTCGGGTCGGCCCGAGCCGCCCGCCCCGACACGGCGAAGGCGAGGGCGGCGGGGGGGCGGGCACGGACCCCGGACGCGCGCGGGTCAGGGCGCCGCGGAGGAGGCGGCCGGGCCGGGCCGGACCGTCGCCGGGACGCCGCCGGGGGCGGGCGGCGAACGACGGCGGAGCGGACGCGGCCCCAACACCACCAGCACCACGGGCCCCGGCCGCGAGGGCGCGGGACCGTCCCCGCCCACCGGCACACAGCCCCGGGGGTACGCCCAGGGACCGCTTGCGGCGCGAGGGCGCTTCCCGAAGGGGACCGACCGCGGAGGCCACGGCCAGGGCCTCGTCGCGAGCTCTCTCTCGCTCTCTTCCCTTCTCGCGGGCAGCGGGGCCCCCGTGGCCTCGGCACGAGGGGCACCGCGTCTGCACTTAGGGGGACAGAGGGCCCCGGACACGGGGCCCTGCGAGGAAACCCCCAGCCGCGCCACCCCGGGAAGGCGCGCGCGCGCGCACCCCGGGGGGGCGATTGATCGTCAAGCGACGCTCAGACAGGCGTAGCCCCGGGAGGAACCCGGGGCCGCAAGTGCGTTCGAAGTGTCGATGATCAATGTGTCCTGCAATTCACATTAATTCTCGCAGCTAGCTGCGTTCTTCATCGACGCACGAGCCGAGTGATCCACCGCTAAGAGTCGTACGAGTTTGGTTTCTCTGGGTTTCGGCGGGGTCCCCCGCCGGTGGCACGGCACATTTCCCCCACGGAGGGAGGGTTGCCTCTGGCCGGCCAAGTCAGACGAGACAGAAAACAGCAGACCGGAGCGGGGCCGGAAGGTTTCACGACGGGGCGCCCGGCACCGACCCGCAAGACGGGGCGGGCTCGGACACCCCACAGGCGCCCGGGGGGTTCCCACCTGCGCACACACACACCCCCCCCCGTCAGGGACGCGGGGCGCGCACGCGCGCGGGCACACGGGACCCGGCCCCGCACCACGGCCGCCGGGTAGCCCCCTCCCGACGGCCGCGGCGGCGGGGAGGGCCGGCGTGGCGCGGCGCGCGGCGCCCCGGCCCCGCGGGGGCGGGGGCGGAGGAAGCGGGGTCTGGGGGAGAAGGGAGGGGCCTCCCGACTCCCCGCGGGCCCGACCGCCCCGACCCCAAGGCGGACGGGCGACCCCCCCATGGGTCTTTAAACCTCCGCGCCGGGACGCGCTAGGTACCTGGAGAGGGGGGAGGCGGGCGAGGCCGGGGAGGGGCAGGCGGAGCGCCCCACGCTCGCCGCCACCCCCGACGCCGACCGACACGCTCTCCGCCCGCGGCCGCCCGCAGCACGCGGGCCCCGGCGCTACCGGCCCGTGACTCGGGGGCGCCCCGGCCGGGCGACGGGCCCAACCGCCACACGGGACACCACCACGCCCACCGCCCGACGACGTCCCCACCGTGTCCCCGAAACCGGGCCTCGGAGACCTCCCCGCTCGCTCGCTCGCGCCCGGACGCGGCCCTCTCCTCTCCGCTCCTCTCCCGAACCCCGAACCCCCCCGCCCCCGGGGCCCCCTGACCCCTGCACCCGCCTCCCGGGCCCCCTGCTCGCCACCGCGGGCGTTCAGGGAGGCTTCAACGGGAGGCGCGGGGGGGGGGGGCGAGCGGGCAGGGCGGGCACGCGGGGGGGGAGGGCGGGAAAGGGAGAGAGCGAGAGACAAGAGCCGGACGGACGGACAGACGGACGGACGACGGAGGAGAGGCCCCGGGCTCGGAGGACAGGCAGAGGCGCCCGGCGAGGGGGCGGAGGGCCCGGAGCGGAGGACGGACGACCGGCGCGGGGGAACAACCAGTCCAGGGCCGGCGGCGGAAAGGCGGCG
>NW_026711564.1:52500-72500 GCF_026419965.1 Kogia breviceps | reverse complement strand
AGAGGGGCGGAAAGACCCCCTTCTCTCACAGGCCCCGGCCCAACGCGCTCGCCACCCACGCCCGCGTGCGACCCCCTCCCCCCCGACCGCCACAAACACACACACACGTGGGGGGGGAGGGTGGGCACACGCGGACGCTCGCCTGGCCCGAGTCAGTCCCCCCGTGCCACAGCAACACCGTGGGAGGACGACCGCGACGAGGCGGCCCCTGTTTCCCCCAACCGAGGGAGGGAAAACAGAGGCACGCCTCCCTTACCGTCTCGACCCCCCCAAGAGAGCCACTCACGGGACGCACCACCGCGGCGGCGGGGACCCCGAGGAGCACGCTGGGAGAAGGGAACGACACCACCGCTCGGCCTCGGGCACCTGAGGGACGACCTGGAGCGCTCCAGGGGCACCACAGAGGATCGAACGAGGCACGCTCACGCACCGGCAGGGGCGCGCGGCGCAGCGGCGGGACGGCACCCCCCCACCAACGCGGGGAGGACCGCCCACGGGGGCAACACGCCGAGGAGGCGAAGCGAGAGCGTCTGCTGCGTCCGAGGACCACGGCCCCGCCACCCACGCCGTGAGGCAGGGGGCGGGAGGCCGAAGGTCAGGGCCGGGGACCACCACCCCTGCCCTTCCCCACACCCCTCGACAGGCCGGGAGAGCGTGAGGAGAGAGGCGGGGAGGCCCGCGGACAGAACGAGAAGAGCGGTCCCGTTCGCCAAGAACGTCCGTCCCTCGTCTGGCGCGACCTTAAGGCCCGGCCCAGGAGAGCGCGACATCACCACATCGATCAGTCATGCCAGAGAGCCAGGGACCACCAGGCCCCGAAGGGGAGGGGCACGCACAGCGAGGACCATCACCAGAGGAGCCTGCTTCGGCCTCACCGGCGGCACCCCAAACCCCCTCTTTCTTTTTTTTTTTTTTTTCTCCTCTCAGGCAAAAGTGGCCGACGACCCCGCGAGTGAGGAGAACGCCTGACACGTGGCACGGAGCCTGCGGGGTGGGGTCGTCGTCTCAGCCACCACCGGGTGCCTGCGGCGGGGAGGGGAGTCACACGGGGTAGAAGACCCAACGCCCCGCCGCCCTCGGGTGAGCCAGAGACCGGAGGCGGCACCGCGGGTCGGGTCAGCCGGACGCACACACGAGAGCCGGCGCGCAGGCCCAGGCGGGCGGCTCAAGTGGCGAGGGTCGGCTCGGCCACCAGACGGCGATCCAAAGCCCAGGACCCTGCGCGCGTCCAGACTCCCAAAGTCCTCAGCGACAGACGCCAGAGAAGACCGTGTCAGCACCTATCTGGTGGCAAAAAAGGCCCATTTCGGGCGAAAAAAATCACGGCGCCCGGCAGCGGGGCCCACGCACGCGTCGCAGGGGGGGTCCCCGGGACCTCGGTCCGGCCGCCTGTCCCCAACACTTCCCCATCCACACCAGCCCCGGAGCTCTCGGGGCCATCTGGTCGACCCGAGGAGCTTGGGGGGAGTGGGGGGGGGGGGTGGGGGGGAGGGGGGGGGCGGGCCAAGCGGGGCGGGCAAACGTGGGAGAGGGCCGCGAGCCGGGTCGCCCTCCCCGGTTCACCCGCACGGGCAGGTACCGGTCCCTCCGAGTCTCCGGGCCAAGACTTGGTGAAAGGAAAAGAAATATCTCACTCGGCCGTCTCCGACGAGCGGGCCCCACGGGGGACCGCGCCCGGGCCCGGGCCGCCCTATCCGGGCCACCCAGGACGGCTCGGGCGGGCCGGTCCCCACCCCCACCCCGGCCGGGACTCGCGGCGGGTGGAGGAGAGGGGGCGGGGGAGGGAGGGTGAGAAAAAACTCAAAGTCCGCCGACCAGGACCCCCCGTGGGCACGCTGAAGGGCCGGGTGCGCCCTCCCCGGCCACCCGCGCGAGCAAGGCCCGGTCCGTCCACGTCCACGGACCCAGGGGCACTTGGAAACATTTTGCCCCGGGAGGCGCCTCCCAGGCGACCAGAGCCCACGAGGGAGGGACCGCACCCGGGCCCGGGCCCGGGCCGGTCTCTCCGGGTCACCCCTCGCGGCCCAGGCCGGTCCCCACCTCCCGAGTCCGACTCGGCCAAACATCGGTGAGAAAGAATCCGACCACCGGGAGGGGCCCCACGCGCGCCCGCCACCGAGCCCGTCGCGCCCGCCACCGGCCTAACCTAAACGCACGGGCCCGGGCCGGTCCCCCACCTTCCGGAGCGGGGCGCTGTGGGGACCGCGGAAGAGAGGAAGGGAGGGTGGGGGGGGTCGGGGAATGAACGCTCCAAAGGGTGAGCCAGGAGAAAGCCCGACCGACCGCCCATCCGCAGGCGCTCCGGAGGGCGCGGAAGACCCTCTCCCTTCCCACCGCGGCGGCCCGGCCCAGGTCGTGTCGGGTGGCCGGGTCGGTCCCCGCGGCCGGAGGGGAGCGGACGGATGCTGGTCGACCGGGCCAGGCGGTCCCCCAGAGCGGCTCGAGAGCGCGGCGACGGTCACACCCTCATAGACCTGCACGCCCAATCTCAAGCGACAGCAGGAGGCGCCCACGCCTGGGCGCCACCGGGACAGTGGCCACCAGCGTCGCCTGGCTGCCGGAACTCTGCCTCGGGCCCGGCGGCCGACTCACAGCCCTCACGAAGGTCGCCGAAGCTCCAGAGACAAGGGACAATATAAAAGCGGCCGCCAGGTGGCTCCCGACAACCGGCTCCAACGTCCCCGGGCCGGATCCCTGTCGCCGGCCGGCCACCGAGGACGCGGCGGCAGCGCCGGGCCGCCCAAACGCCCGAGCTCAGCCCGGGACGAGGCGGCGGGCGTCTGGCGCGGCGGCCCCGTGTCGTCCATCTCGGAGCTAGCTCCCCGGTCGGCACGACACGACACGGTGCGACCCGGGCAGCAGACGGGGGTGGGGGGGTGGGGGGCGGGGGAAGCCGGGGAGATGTCGCCGGGAGGCTGTCTCGGAGGAGACGCGCTCCCCAACGCGATTCCTGGGCGGGGGGGAAATCCCGCGGAGACGCCGGCGGGGCCCGGGGCGCCCGGCACGGGTTGCCCAGAGGGGCACGAGCAAGATCCCCGGCTGCCCGGACGGGGGGGAGGGAGGGAGGGAGGGAGGGAGGGAGGGAGGGAGGGAGGGAGGGAGGGAGGGAAGGAGGGAGGGACGGATGGAGGGACGGAGGGACGGAGGGACGGATGTAAGGACGGAGGGACGGACGGAGGGAGGGAGGGAGGGAGAGAGAGAGGGACGGAAGTCGGGGACTGGCAAACCGAAACCAGGCAAGCGCTCAGGGAACAACGCAGGAATTCGTCCAAAGACAACACATGGGTGCTGCGAGGGTGGGGAAAATGCACTTGCGGTCACGAGAACATGGATTTCATAACGGACTGACCACGATCCATCACGGGCCGGGCGGGGGTGGGGGGGGTGGGGGCGGGTGAGGCGGGGGTTGGGGGAATGCGGGCGGCTGGTGGGGAGGGGGCGAGGGTGGAGTCAATAGCCATCCACTAAAGAAACTGAGTTCCGGTACGTCGACACAAGGCAACACTCTGAGTGCGAGTGTGTGTGAGCGTGTGTGTGCGTGTGCGTGCGTGCGTGTGTGTGTGGAGTGCGGTGAGTACTGACAGCGAACCGTAGTCCCACCAGGACCACACCAAACCATACCAACCAAGAAGTCAAGCTGTAGAACTTCTCTGGCCTTTAAAACAAAGAGAAAAGCGTGCACGTATCGCATACGTACACACATTACGTACGCTTGTGGCATACGTATACGTGGACGTGGACGTATAAAGGCCTAGGACAAGCCCAAGCACATCCCGTCAGGGGAGCCTATCCAAAACAGACCAAGACCTCACACAATTCAGCCTCCAGAAAACAAGCGACCCAGTGAGAAAAGTGGGCAGGAGGCCAGAACAGAACATTTTCATTAGAGAAAAAAAAGAAGAAGAGAAAAAAAGAAAAAAAGAAAAAAGAAAGAAAGAAAGAACACAACTTTCTTAGTAAAAACCAAACAAACAAAACACAACAACAAAACAAACAGAAATAAAACAGAAAACCTCTTTTAGTGAAAGAATTCAACGGGGCAACGAAAAAAGCGCACACACGCATCTCTCTGGACGAAGATATTCGGACAGGCACAGGATCTGGAGTTGCGACAGCAAGTTCGTACAAGCAGAAAAAGTGCCTCCTTCCTCCCGATCCAACACGTATTTTTCAAGCTGAGAGAGACCACCACCACCGTGGCACGCCGGAGGGAGGACTCAGAGATGTCACCCGGCGGGTGAGAGAACGGCTCTCCGACAAAAGACAGCAGTATGGAAAACAGAAAGGAAGTCCCTCAAAACACTGCACAGAAAACTACCATGCGACCCAGCAACTCCACTAAGTGCCCACGGAGGGGGTAAAGACGACATGTACATGTCTATCTGTACCAACACCTGTAACGATGGAGAGATAGGTACGGACGCACTGTTAGCGCTCTCTGTGCCCGTACGTCTATATCTATGAGAGAAGGACCGGGTGGGGGGTGGGGGGTGGGGGGTGGGGGTGCGGAGAGAGAAGTGAGACAAAGAGTGGACAGTCACGTGAGTGCAGTAGGTAAGGAAGATTAAGACGACAAACAAACTCCCAACAGTGGTCCTGTAAGTCAACCATCAAGATTTCGATATCATGATGTCATCAAGCACCAACCCTTCTGAAGGGACACAGCGACACACAGGGCTCACTTGGCAGGGCAGTTCAGGACCCTAAAATGACCGTGAAAGGTGAAGCTCGAAAAAGCAATCTTGTTCATCCACGGGGGGAAAATACCGTTCTCCCACGACATTCAAAAATCCTATCAGGGGGCTTCCCTGGTGGCGCAGTGGTTGAGAGTCCGCCTGCCGATGCAGGGGACACGGGTTCGTGCCCTGGTCCGGGAAGATCCCACATGCCGCGGGCTGGGCCCGTGAGCCATGGCCGCTGGGCCTGCGCGTCCGGAGCCTGTGCTCCGCAATGGGAGAGGCCACAACAGTGAGAGGCCCGCGTACCACAAAAAAAAAAAAAAAAAAAAAAAAAAAAAAAAAAAAATCCTATCAAAACATTTTAAAACTCTCTTACTCGCTCACCATTTAAAAGGTAGAGAAATAAAAAGAGAGCCAAAGTACGATTTATTGAGTGGTGGACCGTCACAGAAAGCATGCCATGAAAGCCTCCGATTCATTTTGGAAGGTCCTAGGAACAGCAATCTTCAACATTGCTCTCCTGCCTGCCTTCTTGGCGTGGTATCTTTTCTACATCTGGATAAGCAGTCCTAGGTTTTGTGTGTTTGCTTGTTATTCCCCTAACTGAAGATCAGCCTCCAACACGATAACCCTTTGTGCCCTCTGGGTCCTGAACTCTCTTCTCTGGAAGTGCTTTTCTGAATGGGAACGGTTTCACCAACGTCATCGCCTGGAGACATCTTCAGCCTGTCCTCCCCCCACCCGCACCCCCGCCCGCCCCCCACCCTCTTCCTCCTCCTCCTCCTCCTCCTCCTCCTCCTCCTCCTCCTCCTCCTCCTCCTCCCCTTCCTCCTCCTCCTTTTTTTTCTTTGTTTTCTTCAGCTCTCCTTGCGCTGGTCTCTCACACGGTGGCAGCGTTGTCCTAGGCATGCCCAGGTGTCTCCTAACCCCATCCAAGTGATGACTCCCAGCGTCATCATTTTGGGTTTCTTAGCCGCACTTTCGTCGTTCCCGGGCAATTCTTTCTTTTTATTTTCCATGGACGGGGGAGACCAGACCGGGGCGGGGGGCAACACAACGACACACTGCGTGTGACCTGGGAAACAGACACATACACGCCAGGCAATCACCGACAGGCTCTGAAAGAGGATCGGTCCCCGGACACGGGGCACGCACGTTTGTTATCGGTGGAGTCACTGCAGACCGAACGGGAAGCAGCAGACTTTGAACTTGACGCAGCTACCGTTCATCCATCGCGGAAACTGACATTTGAAACACGTAGTTAGGCTCTTGGTGCGATTTCACCTAGTCATTGAAATGTGTGCACAGTGGAACCATGGAAAGTGAGACAACCCCCCCACCCCACTTCTACCAAAGGTCGCCAAATGAAGACTCTCGTTTGTTTACAAACCAAATTTCCTATCCTTAAATTTGGTGGGAGCTTTCCCTAAGGATTGCACGGGAAGGTGACTTCCTCAAGCGTTGGAGTAGTTTTCCTTAGAACTAGAGAATTAGAATTCTGCTGAATGATGAACACACACCTCGCTTAAGTTTCTGCTAGGAAATCCACGCACCATGTGGATCGAACGAAAAGCAAAATGATTTTTTAACAAGGTCTTCTCTCCACTTCAGACGAATTTTACAGGGCGGGGAGGGGGGAGGCTAGGCTTCTCTGTTTTTCATTTAAGGTCCTCTGAAACGTCAGTAAGTGTTCGTGATCCTACTCACGTGTACTCTTGTCCTCCATCCAATCGTCAGTCATCTGGCAGAAGGAGAGCCTGCCTCATCCACGGCAAACAACATTCCGACACTCAATGAGAAAATACATTTCTGGTGCTTTCGCCAAAAAATGCAAAGCCCCTTATTTAAGCTAATGGAATTTAAAAGAAATCCCTAGTACCTAGGAACAGAACAAAGTGAAAGAAACACAACGCACAGACTTGGGGGATAGAAAGAAAGAAAGAAAGAAAGAAAGAAAGAAAGAAAGAAAGAAAGAAAGAAAGAAAGAAAGAAAGAAAGAAAGAAAGAAAGAAAGAAAGAAAGAAAGAAAGAAAGAAAGAAAGAAAGAAAGAGAGAGAGAGAGAGAGAGAGAGAGAGAGAGAGGAAGGAGAGGAGAGGAGAGGAGACAAGAGGAGAGGAGAGGAGAGGGAGGGAGGGAGGGAGGGACGAAGGAAGGAAGGAAGGAAGGAAGGAAGGAAGGAAGGAAGGAAGGAAGGAAGGAAGGAAGGAAGAAAGGAAGGAAGGAAGAAAGAAAAGATCTCTCAACCTAAAAGTTTTTGTGACAAACGGACAATCTATGATTTGGTAGGTTAAAAAATATTTTTGGAACGTAAAGTTCTTTGAGACACGAATGGAGAAGAAAACAAGAAAAGGACAATCAGAATTCGGAACCCTCAGAAACCTGAATCGGTCATGAACAGGAACTAGGAAGCCAGGGTGAACGGCGTCTGTGACACCAGTGATTCTGGACTGGCAAAGGGATGATTCCATTTCACCAGCATACATTTTCACACAGTGTCACTTTTTAAAAATGTTTTCTTTTCCCCAGAGTGATGCCAGAGGTGTGGACTCATACATCGAAACATCTTTAGTCTTTCTGTAATAAGGAGACAGAAGTAGGTCCACTGAGACTTGTCGAGCCATGAACGAACGTTTCCATAGGTTATCTTTGGAAAGGATCCAGACATTCCACGAATTCCCCATCATTCCACTTATGCCAACTCTGAAGTTTCTAAAGTGACCCAAAAGGTCTGGGCGAGACTGTTTTTAAGTAGACATACCACAAAACATAACGCTTCTTAAGGAGTTCCTGCACCTAGAGCTATCGACATCACTTGTTCGAGATCCCATGACGACGAGATGGCCCGTGAACACTTCCTGAGACTTCAGACGATGATGTCAGCCATCATCCCCAAGTTCTTTTTCTTGCCGACGAATCTGGTTCACTCCCGTGAACTTACTGGATTTGGGGTCGACGTAGATAGAAGGAAAGGATGACCTCGAACGCTGATCACGCTAAAGACATGCCTAGTTTCATAAAACCCATACCTTGACCTTGGCTATTCTCGGCTGAAGGGTTCAGCCTAGATCACCACCTGAACTTGCCTAAAACCTTTGGGTCCCTTCCCTTTCTAGTGGACTGAATTCCGGAGTGCTCCCTTCTAAGCCATTCAAGAGAGCTCTCTCACAAGTTCATTGCGGCACTCGGATCCCTACGCAGAAACAGGCCAGCTCTAGAAGGGAGCTACAGACATACAGTACCTGTTACCAGGCCCTTTCCAGATTCTGGCACAGCAGTACCAGAAAAATGAAGGTCGTTTCCACAAGGCTTCTAAGGCTAGCACGGCAAAACTTTTTTTTTTTTTTTTTTTTTTTTTTTTTTTTTTTTTTTTTTTTAATTAAAAGAGATAGCTTGTACACAAGGGAGAAGGCGGTGGGTGGGGTGGGGGTGAGAGGCAGCCCCACCCCCCCCACCCCCCGAGTTGCTTGGATCACGAAAGGGAGAGTTTGTCTCGGGATCACTGATCATTTCCAGAAATCCTCCAAATTCTTGGATCATCAGCAGCTGGTTCCACGGTGGCTACCTGTGGGGAATACCAAGTGCTTCCACGAGGGGAAAGAAGCGCATGAGAATGTTCGGCAAGAAAGCACAGGAACAGATAAGGGTTCAATGTACAGCTGAGCTTCTCGTCTTGGGACAACTAGGTATAGTCGTGGGTGGGTGTCCACAGAGGAAAAGTTCATCTTCTTTTACTCCCGCGAGCCTCGTGTGTGTGTGTGTGTGTGTGTGTGTGTGTGTGTGTGTGTGTGTGTGTCTGTGTCTGTGTCTGTGTCTGTGTGTCTGTGTGTGTGTCTGTGTGTGTCTGAGACTCAGGCCCCCAGGGCTGATCTGCTCATGCAATTCCATTTCCCCTCCCCCTCCCCCTCCCCCTCCCCCTCTTCCTCCTCCTCCTCCTCCTTCTATGTACTTCTTTCTGTCGAGGAGATGATTTCCAACTCAAATGCAGACCAAAAGATTTCTAGGTTCCCAAACTTCAGGGTTCCATGGATCAGGGTGTCCAAAATCTGCACAGCGCCTTCAATAACGGCCCTCTTTCTCAGTGCACACAAGTCAACCCCAGACCAAGGCACCCTAAGGGCAAAAACCCTCCAGGATTTCTCCCACCAGACCCCGAACATCAGCACACACACCCTCCCCCAGTTTCTATTTCGTATCGTGTGGGCTCAGGCAGACAACAAACACGTCCATCGTTCGATCATCTTCCTTTGGCGTGTTTCGTGAACGTTGCACCGGCCGAAGAAACCTAAGTGTGCAAAAGCTCATCCCCGTGTAAAAGGCTTTGGCTTCTCAGCGAAGGGGTCGAGCCAAGGGACCTAGGCCCCTCTGTCCACTTTTCACTGGGTTCACTGGCCTCACTGTTGTCCCAAGCGATGGCCGGTCAGATCTCTCACGGTCATTCTTCTTTTGGCCTTCTGGTTTTAGAGAGGGTTTTCAACTGGGGTAAAAAGGGCAGGCTTGTGTGGGGCCCTTTCATGGTGGGGAGGGGGTGGGGGGGGCCCCGTAGAGGTCCCTCCGATTCACCCAATCTCAGGCAGTGCCCTATTCAAAACGTTTGTTTCCGGGCTTCCCCGGTGGTGCAGTGGTTGAGAATCCGCCTGCCAATGCAGGGGCCACGGGTTCGTGCCCCGGTCCGGGAAGACCCCACATGTCGCGGAGCGGCTAGGCCCATGAGCCACGGCCACTGAGCCTGCGCATCCGGAGCCTGTGCTCCGCAACGGGAGAGGCCACGACAGTGAGAGGCCCGCGTACCACAAAAAAAAAAAAAAAAAAAAAAAAAAGAAAAGAAAAGAAAAGAAAACAGAAAACGTTTGTTTCCGTCCCACCAAGAGCCCACCTTTGGAGAGATTCCCTGCCTTACACGTCCTCTCCGCTCCTCCTATTCATCCACCGTGATCCACCACCACCACCACCACCACCACCACCACCACCACCCCGCCGGCCGACCTGATCTGTTCACCCTGAAGCTGGCAAGCAGTAAGGGTGCTCGTGAAGCGAGGATCCGTTGGGATTGGCCAAGATGGCAAAGTGGCGGCGGGGGCGGCGGCGGCGGTGGGGCGGGGGGGGGGTATGTGGAGGGGACTCGGAAAGTACGAGGTTACAGCTAACAGCTGCTGCTGGCAGATAGGTCTTTGAAACAGGCTGGTGGCGCCCTGGACTTTGATACCGTCCATTCTGACCATTCCTGTTCTCCGTGAGAAGGGTGTTGGGCCCAGGATCGGCCACCCCAAAACGGGCCTCCGTGGCACATTGACGATTTTGAGCGAAGGGGGACTCCAGAAGCAGCCACGTTTGTCCGAGGGACACTGGGATTCTCCTCTGTGTCTCCCTGAAAGCGAGACATCCATCTCTCGGCTGAAAGGTGCACTCCCTGCCTCCGGAGGTAGGAGGCCGCCGCCGCGATCGGCAAATTAGGGCATTCGGGCCCGAGAAACCTTCGGAGACAAACACTGCGGACCACCGCAAACCCGAGCTCTGTTTAGCTTCTTCCTTCGCTCGCTCGTTCGCTCACGGCACACCCCAAAACCTAAGTCTCTCGGTCCGGTTCCCTGTCTGTCTCACCCATGTACCGTTCGTTCCTCGGTCTGAGCAGGAGAGACGCCGCCCGCTTCAGCCACTTCTCAGCCCTCGAATGAAAGGAAAGGTCACCCCGCTCCCCCCACACACCTTCGTCTCTCCGCGCCTTGGGCCCATGTTACTTTATTTTTATTTTTATTTTTTTGCATTACACGGGCCTCTCACTCTTGTGGCCTCTCCCGTCGCGGAGCACAGGCTCCGGACACGCAGGCTCAGCGGCCACGGCTCACGGGCCTAGCTGCTCCACGGCACGTGGGATCCTCCCGGACCGGGGCACAAACCTGTGTCCCCTGCATCGGCAGGCGGACTCTCGACCACTTTGCCACCAGGGAAGCCCATCGGGCCCATTTTAGAATGAGTCCAGCCACAGGAACTCAAGAGGGGTAGAGGGGGAGATCTCCCCCTCCCCCAAACAGGAAGGCACCTGGAACCCCGTTCCCACCGGCCACCCGGCTCCACTTTGGGTGCGTGAATCCTAGTTTGCCTCCTCCGGATCTTTAAATGATCTTCCACGTGTTATAACAGACTCACAAGGAGAGAAGCTTACGCATGTATTTCTTCTGAGTTTCATGCGACACGGGGAGCCCTCCTAAGAAAACAAAGAAAGACCCAGAGAAGCGTCCGAACCTAACATCTCTTCTGTTGGATCTGAGCAAAGAGAGGCAATCTGAAAAAGCAACTATACTCTGGCGGGGGTGCGGAGTGTGTGTGTGTGTGGGGGGGGGGGGGGGGTGTGAGTGGGGGTGGGTGAGGGGGGGGTGGGTGGGTGGGGGGCGCGGGCGATGCCAAAGGAGGATGAGAACTCTTAGAAATTCTTAGGCATAGAAAATTAAGACGGATCCGGGCCCGCGCCTCTCCTTTTCTCGTGCGTTGGGAAGATCATTTGGCTCTCGCCGGCTGGGATGTCATCTCCCCACGAACCATCAGGCGAGCTGTGGGGCGGAAAGAGGGAGAGCAGGGTTCAGAAGAACGTGGAGAAGATGGACGCTAGATGCCCAGTCCACGTCCCCCGCCCCCCCCCCCCCCCCCCCCGGGAGCAAGGATCTCTTCTTCGTGGGCACACGATCTTCCACCACGACCTCCGGACCGTGGTGCCAAGTCACGCCCACGCGAAGACAGGGCTCACCCAGGGATATGGGCTTGTGCCACAGAAAGGGAGACAGCAGGGAAGTCACCGAGCTTAAGGTATCTGACTCTCGTCGGGTCCTCGACAGGCGGAGGGACACATCTTTCCGACACGGTCGGGGCCGGCTTAGAGAACCGCTGCCGACGACCGCACCGCGAAGGAAGATGTCTCTGCGGTCTCGACAGAAGATCCAGTAGGTTTCCCAAGTGGCGGAGCTAGGAATCGATCGGCCAGGCAGGCGTGTCCAATCTTCAACTTTGGGAAGACACGCGGACTTTTACCCCCCCTTTTCGGCGGGGAGCCTGTAGAAGATCAGGCCGGGAGGAAGGACACAGTCTGTCAGTCGTTGCACGTGATGTTAACGTCCAGGCCAGGAGGAGCCATGCCAGGACTGACTCCACAAAAGGGAGAAGGTGACCAGTTGCCTTTTGAGGACCATGGCTCTCTACGCGGCACGGAAACCAAGGGAGCAGGGGCCAGGGTAGAGGCCGGCAGGGTCGTCAGAGGCCCAGCCAGGACAGAGACCGGTGAGGTGCGAGCCTGAACGAAGGCAGTAGAGGGGAGAGGGAGAGAGGGGATGGAGCAGGACCTATTTCGGTCCCGGAATCGGCAGAACCTGGTATCCCGGCGTGAGTCTTTAGAAACACCGTCCAACTCCACTCCACGGGCAAAATACAAGGTAGAGGGCGGAGCTTTCTGCACCCAGGATCCTCCCGAGACCCAGGCGAGAAGGGCCCTTCCCACGGATGGGCTCCACATCCCACCAGGGTCGGTCGGTCGGTCGGTCGGTCGGCAGGTCACCAAGACACAAAGAAGCACATTCTTTCTTTCGAGAAGCTCTGTCCCCAGGACCTGGCACTCAGCACACTGGTGATCTGCCAACCAGAACCCTTAAACACCTCCTCAGGTTCCAGGGGAAGGCTTTGCTCACCTCTTTTCGGCCCTACCTCTGTCCTCAAAACTAAAGGTAAAAGAACACACGAACACACACACACACACACACACACACACACACACACACACACACCAAAGGTAATGGAGTCCGAATACCACGAAGGCTCTCAGGTTGTGCTAGGGCCGTTGCCCAACAGCACTGTGAAGTGTGTGTCTGTGGGGGGGCGGTGGGGGTGATGTGTGTGGGTGTGTGGGGGTGTGGGTGTGTGTGTGGGTGTGTGTGTGTGTGCGTGTGCGTGTGACTCATAGGTGGATATTTTCCATAGGTGTGCACTATGGCACTGCAGGATCTGTGGTCGGTTGCTGAGTCCCCGGAGGTGGAAGCGCAGATACAGGGCCCTGAGTGTGAAGTTATCCATGGACGCTCACAGCGCGTGGGGTCGGGGTCGGCAGCCGTAACCCTCCATGTTGGTGGTTCAACGGTCAACTCTACTTTATAGATCAGAGAGGATAACGTCACGCGTTCACTGTTAATAACTTTTCCAAATAGTCTTTATCTTTTCAAAAGGAAGACATCATTTAATCCATTTCACAAGATGATACTGGGAACCTACTGCCCCAGCACGTGAATTATCCCTACAGAACACAAGATCCCTGAGAAGGAAGAGCCCTGAGCACTGAGATACCATGAAGGTAGGCTTTTAGATGATATTCTCTGCTTCTGCAGCTCGAGGTAAAACATGGGATGACTGGCTCTACCTATCCCATTCCAGTCTGTCCAACGCGAGCCCCCATGGCACGTCTCACCAGTGGTCGGTCCACGATAACTCCATCCATAGGAATTCTTGGCAGTTTTATGTTCAGGATCATTTCTTTTCCTGCCATTGATTGAAAACTCCCTGGACCCTGTTAGCAGCTACAGATTCAATGAGTCCAGTACTTCATAGGTTTTGTCATGTATTTAGAAGGGGAATCACCATCAAGTTGCTGAAATGAGGACTAAGTGTCTTTCAGATATGGAGATGGAAATAAATGGTGCTCTGCAGGGTGTGCGATGACAGGCACCCAGGATTCCTTCACCCAGCCCTCCCTTTGCTCCCTCATAGGTTCCTGGGAAATCCAAACACACACACACGCGCACACACACACACACACACACACACACACACACACACACACACGGGGGGGGGGGGAGAGAGAGAGAGAGAGAGAGAGAGAGAGAGAGAGAGAGAGAGAGAGAGAGAGAGAGCTCTGGGTGTGCTATTTGCTCTCCATGATTTCACGTGCCTTTTGGGCATGGCTGACAGAGATAGATGGACATGAAGCAGCAGGACAGCAAGCTGGCATCTCGGCCGGCCTACAGAAGTTTCCCAAGTGAAATATCAACAGCAGGGCAGGGACGCCCACGTGACGTGGGAGAGAAGGGGGGTGGGGGGGGCGGCCCGCTGACCGACGTCGGTTCAGGTTTCCCGTCCCCCTCCGGCCGAGAACCTGCCTTCCGCTTCCTGCCCTCAAGTATGTGAGAGGAGCGTGTTTCTTTCCAATAAATACCGACACATCATTTCAGTCTGTTTGTGTGTTTGTTTTTGCTTGTTCTTTTTCTGGACGAGGCCAAAGAGCCCTTCCAGTGGAGGTGTGTGTACAAAGGAGGATCTGACAGAATGGGAGGGTGCGGGTCAGTCCATGTGCGAAGAAATCCAGAGAATCTGTCATAGCTGAGACTCGGGCCTTTTGCAGAAATAGGCCAAGAGAGTTCGGATTTGATGATTCACTGCCACATAGTCATCACAGCAGTTTCCTGGAAGGGATTGTGTTACAGGAGGCGGCGTGGCCCTCAGCCCTCAGGCCTCAACCCGGCAGGCAGGCAGGCAGGCAGGCAGGCAGGCAGGCAGGCAGGCAGCGGCTATTGTCTGTTGGTCCCGCCCCCACCCCCACCCCCACCCCCGTTCCTTCTCCAGAGCTCCTTCCTAAGTCCCCTTGGACTGACCTTTGCCAGGAGCGGGGGAGGGGAGGTCCGGACGATTCATTCCGCAGGGCCTCGTTCAATCGCTCGATTCAAATGCAGAAAGCTCTCCGGTCAGGTCGGAGCCTTTGACTTTGCCTCGAGCTTCTCTTTAATGAATGGCTTTTTCTCTTTTCTTTCCCCAATTTCGCCACCCTCAGGCTGCCCCCTCCAAACTGCAGGGAGGGAAGGAGGGAGAGAGGAGGTGACGGGAGGAGGACGTGTGAGAAACAGGCCTTTTCTCCAGGCAAAAGGTGTCCCCTCCTTTTCCTGACCCTGGAAACCCCACTACACCATTTGAGAATCATGGACATGTGTGGAAGCAGATGTCTTCACTTGAGATCTTCCTCCGCAGGAGGACAGAAAGGAGGGCCAGTGTGTCCCTCTTGTGCTGGCCGGTTCTTGTCACTTGAATTCAAAATAATCAATAGAGCATGGAGGCACATTTTGGGGCGGCCTACTCTGGGAGCTCAACAGTTCCCTCCTCTGAAAGTTCCTTGGAACATATTAAAGCTGAGCTGGTGACTCGTGTGTGTGTGTGTGTGTGTGTGTGTGTGTGTGTGTGTGTGTGTGTGTGTGTGAAGGAGATTTCTAGATGTCAGGGTCGAAGTAACTTTAGAAGTTTGAAATACCTCTGATGATGTCGTCGGGTGTTTGGTTCAAATTTCGGAGTGGCTCTCACAGAAACAGGCACGAGGATTCTTTCCATAGGAGCCGTTGTGGCCGTTTCTCTAAGGTTTTCATCAAGTTCTCTAGCTTCCGTCTGCAGGGCTTCAGGCAAAAGGCCGTTTTAGGCCTCAGTGATGCCAAGCCAAAAGGGTGGGAGAAAATGGCCAACATTCATGGAGAGAGTCGTAGCCAGAGATTGAAGGGAACTCACAAAACTTCGGGATGCAGTCCCGTTTTCAGGTTAAGAACAACACCCTAAGGGAAACGAGTAGCACCAGAATTTCATATCCAGAAGTGTGTATCCCTGTCTCATGGAAACATAATTTTGGCCTCCAGGTAACGTATGCAAATAGCTGTATCGCCAAGGAAATAAGAAGCCTCACTGAGAGTTTCTGAATTAAGGAAGGTAAGGAGAAAAAGATCAGTGATTCCATCCTGCTGACAGAGGTATAAGTTACCAAATGGATATCCATCTTTAAAAATAAAAAAAGAAACTTGGGTTTTCCTTGTTTGTTTCTGTTTCCCTTGTATGTGGAAAACAAAAGATTTAACCATCAGTCCTAATCCCACTCCCTCTCTTTTTTTTTTTTCCAGATTTTTTTTAAAAATATTTGAAATATAATTCATTTACAATGTCGTGTTAGTTTCAGGTATACGGCACAGTGATTCAGTTCTCTCTCTCTCTCCCTCCCTCCCTCTCTCATATATGTATATATATATATATATGTATGTATGTATATATATATATATATATATATATATATATAGAGAGAGAGAGAGAGAGAGAGAGAGAGAGAGAGAGGGAGAGAGAGACACGGAGACGGAGACAGAGAGACAGAGAGACAGAGATTTTTATAAATCTCTATCTATCTATCTATCTATCTATCTATCTATCTATCTATCTATATCTACACATATATATTTTAGCGGCTTCCCCGGTGGCGCAGTGGTTGAGAGTCCGCCTGCCGATGCAGGGGACACGGGTTCGTGCCCCGGTCCGGGAAAATCCCACATGCCGCGGAGCAGCTAGGCCCGTGAGCCTGTGCGTCCGGAGCCTGTGCTCCACAACGGGAGAGGCCACAACAGTGAGAGACCCGCATACCGCAATATAAATAAATGAATGAATGGATGAATAAATAAATAAATAAATAATTTTGAAAAGATTCTTTTTCAGATTCTTTTCTCTCATAGGTTATTACAAAGTATTGAGTAGAGTATCCTGTGCTCTATAGTAGGAGATGCTTGTTGATTCCCTATTTTATGTACAGTAATGTGTATATGTTCATCCCACCCAACCCCCTAAGTATCCCCCGCTTCCCCAGTCAGTCCCATTTTACACAAGTAGTCATACACATCCTCCTCCTCCTCCTCCTCCTCCTCCTCCTCCTCCTCCTCCTCCTCCTCCTCCTCCTCAGGTCACTCAACCCCATGGAAGTCATTCTTGCTCTTCTTGGAGTCCAGTTTTTCCATCGGTTCTGCCGGCCCTGCCTGATGATTGAGCGTGACTGGACGAGTGCCGGTTCCAAAAAAGTTTTCAAGAGCTTCTGTGAAGAATTGTAGGATTTGCCCAGTGAAAGGGGTGCCTCGATCTGATCACCCGGAAGCCTGTGGAAGGCAGACCCCAGGCGGCAAGCACATTTCGTTTCTTTAACAGTCTCTGTGCCACGGTGAGGACATCAGGCTTGCGGTGAGGGAAGACCTCAACCCACACGGAAAACATAGCCACGGTCACAAGAATGTTTGGATGACCCCTACGAAGTGGCAGTGGAGGGCTTCCCCGGTGGCGCAGTGGTTGAGGATCCGCCCGCCGATGCAGGGGACACGGGTTCGTGCCCCGGTCCGGGAAGATCCCACACGCCGCGTGGCGGCCGGGCCCGTGAGCCATGGCCGCGGAGCCTGTGCTCCGCCACGGGAGAGGCCACAACAGTGAGAGGCCCGCATCCCACAAAAATAAATAAATAAATAAGTGGCAGTGGAATGAAGTCCAGTGGCTGGGGGTCCGAGGATCCAGAGAGAGGAGGTTTTCTTTCCAGAGAGAAAAACGTTCCCCCCCACCCCCACCCCCACCCCCCAGGGTTACAAGCACGAGAGGTCAGACGTCGCCGTTCCCGTTGCCGGTAGACCGTAGAAAATCTTCCTGCCCACGTCTATTGACAATCGGACTCCTCTTCAAGACACCGTGGGATGGGCGGGTGAAGGAATGCAAGGGGAGGGGCAGGGGGGAGGTTGGCCAGGGAGCAACCGGCTGGGCCGCCGTCTCGTCTCGTCTCGTCTCGTCTCGTCTCATCTCGTCTCGTCTCGTCTCGTCTCCCGTCTGCCATAGCCCCGACCGGATGCTGAAAGGACAGAATGGACTTGCTCCACCCACGTGTGCCCCGCCACCCCCACCATCTTTCAACGGGCTGTTGTTGCCGCCTCGGCGTGAAAGTCGGTTAGAACATCTCCGTGATACTGGGTACAGTCCCTTTCGTGTGAGCCTCCATTTTGACGACGACAGACAGCCCTTTATGCCAGGGCAGAGAAGACTTCCGGGAAGAAAGATCCCATCATTTCTGGAACCGTTAGAACACATCGGTGTACAGACACAAGCCAAAGAAGACTTCACGTCGTTCCTTCCTCTTTGGACAACGCTTCCCGTGTCATCGAACCTCCCCAAGAAACTTAGTCAGTTTCATCTCTCTCATTTCTCAGGAGAGAGAACACATTTTTTGAGCTACTTGGAGGGCCCTCTCCTCCTGGATCCTATCTCTAAGTCCAAAGGACTTCATCGGTCCTTCAATTTGGGGGCAAGTGTGTCCAAAATATCCAAAAGATCGTAAGGCACTTCATCAGATGATAGGTCACCGTGAAACAGTGCTTCCTTAGGCATGTCACCAGCATCCCAAGGAAAGACTTGCTAGGCAGAGAGAGAAGCTTCTTTTTCAGTTCTGAGCCAGACCTGGTTCTTTGACTATCGAGAGGACGAAGTCGATGTGAGTCCTCCGAGACCTGATAAAGGCAGCCTAGAAAATAAGTGATGACTTTTGACAAAGACATAAGCTTTCTCTCTCTCTCTCTCTCTCTCTCTCTCTCTCTCTCTCTCTCTCTCTCTCTCTCTCTCTCTCTCTCTCTCTTCTTCCTTCTTTCCTTCCTTCCGTCCTTCCTTCCTTCCTTCCTTCCTTCCTTCCGTCCTTCCGTCCTTCCTTTCTTTTCCTTCCTTCCTTCCTTTCTTTCTTTCTTTCTTTCTTTCTTTCTTTCTTTCTTTCTTTCTTTCTTTCTTTCTTTCTTTCTTTCTTTCTTTCTTTCCCTCCTTAAAGATAAAGGAAAAGATCCTTTCCTAATCTAATCTAATCTCTCATGATGGACAGAGCAGACCGATAGAAGAAAAACCCAAACCCTAAACCCAAACCTGGTCCTTTGAACAGAGAGAGGCAACTAAATCTTAATTTGGCACTGGTTTCAATGTTGATGTGAAAAGTCATTTCTGTCTTTGTATCCATCCTCATCCAGTCCTGACCACAGATCTGATTCCTTTCGAAAGCCTCTTTTCTTCACACGCCTTTTCCAATCGTCTGTGCCCATTTTTAGCTTTTCCCTTGATTTCTTTCTTTCCCATTGAGAAATGACTACCTTTAGGACTAAAACCTCTCGCTCCTTCCCCCAAACCTCATCTCCATACTTCCTAATTTGCCTCCACCCGCGCGCCCCCCCACCCCCCCACCCCCCGGAAAAAAAAAAAAAAAAAAAAAAAAGTCAAACCTCATCTCCATACTTCCTAATTTGCCTCCACCCGCGCGCCCCCCCACCCCCCCACCCCCCGGAAAAAAAAAAAAAAAAAAAAAAAAGTCCTCTTCCTCCCATGAGGATGGCGACATCAGGTTCAGGTCCTTAAAGAAGGACCACACACGTTCCTTCTTTACAATGCTTCGTCCTTGGACACTGTCTTTTTTCTTTTCTTTCTTTTTTTTTTTTTTTTTCCTTCAGTGAAAGTAAGGAAGCCAACCGCAGTGAGCAGCGTGAACATGGAATACTGTGTAGAAGTCAAGGCTCCTACCTAGTACAGTCTTTCCCTAAAGCACAAGATCTAGCTAGGCGTGGAACCGAACATGCTCAGTCTCTCCTCCGTAAAAGGTCCAAAGAAGGGAGACCCTCAGACTTGTGGAGCCATGAACGTTTCAGTATTTTATCTTATGTGGCGATGATGTAGACACTCGCTGAGATTTCACCCTGTCATGGCACTTAGCCAAGCTGTAAGCCCAGAGATGACCAGAGATGCTGGAAAATCTTGAAGTCGGCCTACAGAAAACAAGCACTGGGGGGAAAGTTCCCCTTAAACATTCTTATCTCGTCCACACCTATGTCCTCTGTTTGTCATGAGCAATCCTACTTAGATGATTCGTGAACATTTCAGGAGACATGAAAGCAGTTCAGTTCAGTTCAGTTCGTCGTGATCCCTACACCTCCCGCCCGCCCCCCTCCCCTTTCACGTGAGAGATTTTCTTCCCGATTTCAGAGGGGAGAAGTAAAGGAGAGTCAGAGCGTCCCTCTCGCGGTGTGGTGTTGTCACTCTAATTCCAAAACATCCGTACGCCACGGAGGCACATTTGGGGGCGTCCTACTCAGGGCCCCAAGACTTTCAGAGTCAAACCTAAGGAGGATGTAAATGTACTTCACGCCACCGAACCCGAACCGGTGAGGTGAACCCGGTGGCTTCCTAGGAGATGACGTGTCATCGGCCCACCAGTTTAAAACACAGAACCAAACACCCTCTCCCCGACGACTCGGAGCAAGTGAGTCCGTGGGTGTGTCGGAGAGGGTCCTCTGCTCCAGCTGGGTCCATAAGCACTGCACACGAGAGTAGGTAGGTAGGTGTTCACGGTGCCCTTGGGAAGGAAAGGCGGGGAGAATTTTATTTCGAAAAGCTTATCTCCTCACAGCATTGACACTACGAACGATGATGCAACTTCATCGGGGGGTGGGCGGGGGCGGTGAAGGAAGGCCAGGGAGCCCGGCCACATAGAAGAGCCACGGAGAGCG
>NW_026711564.1:15000-37500 GCF_026419965.1 Kogia breviceps | reverse complement strand
GTCGTCCGAGTCCGACCCCCGGGGCCCGCGCCCCGGGTGAACGCCCCCGAGCGAGGCGGCCCGCACCGTGCCCGCAACACCGCCACCGGCTGCCGACTCGCGGCGAGGGCAGGCGCGACGGGCTCCTCGCGGCTGCGGGACTAGGGAGTCGTCGGGACGCCCGGGCGTCCCCGCCCGCCCCCCTCGGCCTCGCCACCGAGAGGGGGGTGTGTCACCGCACGCGCACGCACACGCACGCGCACGCGCGGCCCCGCGCCGGACGCCCGGCCTTGGCGGGACCCTCCCCCGACTCAGAGGGGGGAGGCGCGGGCCGCGGTAGGCAAAGAGCGGCGCCCGGCCCCACCGCGGGGCCGGCGCAGAGAACCCTCCCGCCGCGAAGGCGAGGGGCTCCGCCCACGTGCTCTGGCAGTCGCCAACACCGTGGCCACTGCACGCGCGGGAGGGGCAGCGGCTGGGGGGTCCGGTACCCCAAGGCTCCCTCTCGGATCGCTAGAGAAGGTTTCCTCACCGAGGGGGCGTCGTCCCCCCAACCCATCGTCTCCCCTTCGGGCCCGCCCACGGAGGCGCTCCACGAGCCGCCAAAGTCCACGACTGGGCGGGGTTTGGGAGAGGGGTCTGCGGTATGGGTAAGCACGAGGCCCAGAGGAGCATTCGCGGCCACAGCCGGGGGCACAACCTCCGCCGCCCCCAGGCCCGTCCATCGGGGGCCCCGAGAGGAGGGAGCACGCCCGAGAGGGGCGGAAAGACCCCCTTCTCTCACAGGCCCCGGCCCAACGCGCTCGCCACCCACGCCCGCGTGCGACCCCCTCCCCCCCGACCGCCACAAACACACACACACGTGGGGGGGGAGGGTGGGCACACGCGGACGCTCGCCTGGCCCGAGTCAGTCCCCCCGTGCCACAGCAACACCGTGGGAGGACGACCGCGACGAGGCGGCCCCTGTTTCCCCCAACCGAGGGAGGGAAAACAGAGGCACGCCTCCCTTACCGTCTCGACCCCCCCCAAGAGAGCCACTCACGGGACGCACCACCGCGGCGGCGGGGACCCCGAGGAGCACGCTGGGAGAAGGGAACGACACCACCGCTCGGCCTCGGGCACCTGAGGGACGACCTGGAGCGCTCCAGGGGCACCACAGAGGATCGAACGAGGCACGCTCACGCACCGGCAGGGGCGCGCGGCGCAGCGGCGGGACGGCACCCCCCCACCAACGCGGGGAGGACCGCCCACGGGGGCAACACGCCGAGGAGGCGAAGCGAGAGCGTCTGCTGCGTCCGAGGACCACGGCCCCGCCACCCACGCCGTGAGGCAGGGGGCGGGAGGCCGAAGGTCAGGGCCGGGGACCACCACCCCTGCCCTTCCCCACACCCCTCGACAGGCCGGGAGAGCGTGAGGAGAGAGGCGGGGAGGCCCGCGGACAGAACGAGAAGAGCGGTCCCGTTCGCCAAGAACGTCCGTCCCTCGTCTGGCGCGACCTTAAGGCCCGGCCCAGGAGAGCGCGACATCACCACATCGATCAGTCATGCCAGAGAGCCAGGGACCACCAGGCCCCGAAGGGGAGGGGCACGCACAGCGAGGACCATCACCAGAGGAGCCTGCTTCGGCCTCACCGGCGGCACCCCAAACCCCCTCTTTTTTTTTTTTTTTTCTCCTCTCAGGCAAAAGTGGCCGACGACCCCGCGAGTGAGGAGAACGCCTGACACGTGGCACGGAGCCTGCGGGGTGGGGTCGTCGTCTCAGCCACCACCGGGTGCCTGCGGCGGGGAGGGGAGTCACACGGGGTAGAAGACCCAACGCCCCGCCGCCCCGCCGCCCTCGGGTGAGCCAGAGACCGGAGGCGGCACCGCGGGTCGGGTCAGCCGGACGCACACACGAGAGCCGGCGCGCAGGCCCAGGCGGGCGGCTCAAGTGGCGAGGGTCGGCTCGGCCACCAGACGGCGATCCAAAGCCCAGAACCCTGCGCGCGTCCAGACTCCCAAAGTCCTCAGCGACAGACGCCAGAGAAGACCGTGTCAGCACCTATCTGGTGGCAAAAAAGGCCCATTTCGGGCGAAAAAAATCACGGCGCCCGGCAGCGGGGCCCACGCACGCGTCGCAGGGGGGGTCCCCGGGACCTCGGTCCGGCCGCCTGTCCCCAACACTTCCCCATCCACACCAGCCCCGGAGCTCTCGGGGCCATCTGGTCGACCCGAGGAGCTTGGGGGGAGTGGGGGGGGGGGTGGGGGGGAGGGGGGGGGCGGGCCAAGCGGGGCGGGCAAACGTGGGAGAGGGCCGCGAGCCGGGTCGCCCTCCCCGGTTCACCCGCACGGGCAGGTACCGGTCCCTCCGAGTCTCCGGGCCAAGACTTGGTGAAAGGAAAAGAAATATCTCACTCGGCCGTCTCCGACGAGCGGGCCCCACGGGGGACCGCGCCCGGGCCCGGGCCGCCCTATCCGGGCCACCCAGGACGGCTCGGGCGGGCCGGTCCCCACCCCCACCCCGGCCGGGACTCGCGGCGGGTGGAGGAGAGGGGGCGGGGGAGGGAGGGTGAGAAAAAACTCAAAGTCCGCCGACCAGGACCCCCCGTGGGCACGCTGAAGGGCCGGGTGCGCCCTCCCCGGCCACCCGCGCGAGCAAGGCCCGGTCCGTCCACGTCCACGGACCCAGGGGCACTTGGAAACATTTTGCCCCGGGAGGCGCCTCCCAGGCGACCAGAGCCCACGAGGGAGGGACCGCACCCGGGCCCGGGCCCGGGCCGGTCTCTCCGGGTCACCCCTCGCGGCCCAGGCCGGTCCCCACCTCCCGAGTCCGACTCGGCCAAACATCGGTGAGAAAGAATCCGACCACCGGGAGGGGCCCCACGCGCGCCCGCCACCGAGCCCGTCGCGCCCGCCACCGGCCTAACCTAAACGCACGGGCCCGGGCCGGTCCCCCACCTTCCGGAGCGGGGCGCTGTGGGGACCGCGGAAGAGAGGAAGGGAGGGTGGGGGGGGTCGGGGAATGAACGCTCCAAAGGGTGAGCCAGGAGAAAGCCCGACCGACCGCCCATCCGCAGGCGCTCCGGAGGGCGCGGAAGACCCTCTCCCTTCCCACCGCGGCGGCCCGGCCCAGGTCGTGTCGGGTGGCCGGGTCGGTCCCCGCGGCCGGAGGGGAGCGGACGGATGCTGGTCGACCGGGCCAGGCGGTCCCCCGGAGCGGCTCGAGAGCGCGGCGACGGTCACACCCTCATAGACCTGCACGCCCAATCTCAAGCGACAGCAGGAGGCGCCCACGCCTGGGCGCCACCGGGACAGTGGCCACCAGCGTCGCCTGGCTGCCGGAACTCTGCCTCGGGCCCGGCGGCCGACTCACAGCCCTCACGAAGGTCGCCGAAGCTCCAGAGACAAGGGACAATATAAAAGCGGCCGCCAGGTGGCTCCCGACAACCGGCTCCAACGTCCCCGGGCCGGATCCCTGTCGCCGGCCGGCCACCGAGGACGCGGCGGCAGCGCCGGGCCGCCCAAACGCCCGAGCTCAGCCCGGGACGAGGCGGCGGGCGTCTGGCGCGGCGGCCCCGTGTCGTCCATCTCGGAGCTAGCTCCCCGGTCGGCACGACACGACACGGTGCGACCCGGGCAGCAGACGGGGGTGGGGGGGTGGGGGGCGGGGGAAGCCGGGGAGATGTCGCCGGGAGGCTGTCTCGGAGGAGACGCGCTCCCCAACGCGATTCCTGGGCGGGGGGGAAATCCCGCGGAGACGCCGGCGGGGCCCGGGGCGCCCGGCACGGGTTGCCCAGAGGGGCACGAGCAAGATCCCCGGCTGCCCGGACGGGGGGGAGGGAGGGAGGGAGGGAGGGAGGGAGGGAAGGAGGGAGGGACGGATGGAGGGACGGAGGGACGGAGGGACGGATGTAAGGACGGAGGGACGGACGGAGGGAGGGAGGGAGGGAGAGAGAGAGGGACGGAAGTCGGGGACTGGCAAACCGAAACCAGGCAAGCGCTCAGGGAACAACGCAGGAATTCGTCCAAAGACAACACATCGGTGCTGCGAGGGTGGGGAAAATGCACTTGCGGTCACGAGAACATGGATTTCATAACGGACTGACCACGATCCATCACGGGCCGGGCGGGGGTGGGGGGGGTGGGGGCGGGTGAGGCGGGGGTTGGGGGAATGCGGGCGGCTGGGGGGGAGGGGGCGAGGGTGGAGTCAATAGCCATCCACTAAAGAAACTGAGTTCCGGTACGTCGACACAAGGCAACACTCTGAGTGCGAGTGTGTGTGAGCGTGTGTGTGCGTGTGCGTGCGTGCGTGTGTGTGTGGAGTGCGGTGAGTACTGACAGCGAACCGTAGTCCCACCAGGACCACACCAAACCATACCAACCAAGAAGTCAAGCTGTAGAACTTCTCTGGCCTTTAAAACAAAGAGAAAAGCGTGCACGTATCGCATACGTACACACATTACGTACGCTTGTGGCATACGTATACGTGGACGTGGACGTATAAAGGCCTAGGACAAGCCCAAGCACATCCCGTCAGGGGAGCCTATCCAAAACAGACCAAGACCTCACACAATTCAGCCTCCAGAAAACAAGCGACCCAGTGAGAAAAGTGGGCAGGAGGCCAGAACGGAACATTTTCATTAGAGAAAAAAAAAAGAAGAAGAGAAAAAGAGAAAAAAAGAAAAAAGAAAGAAAGAAAGAACACAACTTTCTTAGTAAAAACCAAACAAACAAAACACAACAACAAAACAAACAGAAATAAAACAGAAAACCTCTTTTAGTGAAAGAATTCAACGGGGCAACGAAAAAAGCGCACACACGCATCTCTCTGGACGAAGATATTCGGACAGGCACAGGATCTGGAGTTGCGACAGCAAGTTCGTACAAGCAGAAAAAGTGCCTCCTTCCTCCCGATCCAACACGTATTTTTCAAGCTGAGAGAGACCACCACCACCGTGGCACGCCGGAGGGAGGACTCAGAGATGTCACCCGGCGGGTGAGAGAACGGCTCTCCGACAAAAGACAGCAGTACGGAAAACAGAAAGGAAGTCCCTCAAAACACTGCACAGAAAACTACCATGCGACCCAGCAACTCCACTAAGTGCCCACGGAGGGGGTAAAGACGACACGTACACGTCTATCTGTACCAACACCTGTAACGATGGAGAGATAGGTACGGACGCACTGTTAGCGCTCTCTGTGCCCGTACGTCTATATCTATGAGAGAAGGACCGGGTGGGGGGTGGGGGGTGGGGGGTGGGGGTGCGGAGAGAGAAGTGAGACAAAGAGTGGACAGTCACGTGAGTGCAGTAGGTAAGGAAGATTAAGACGACAAACAAACTCCCAACAGTGGTCCTGTAAGTCAACCATCAAGATTTCGATATCATGATGTCATCAAGCACCAACCCTTCTGAAGGGACACAGCGACACACAGGGCTCACTTGGCAGGGCAGTTCAGGACCCTAAAATGACCGTGAAAGGTGAAGCTCGAAAAAGCAATCTTGTTCATCCACGGGGGGAAAATACCGTTCTCCCACGACATTCAAAAATCCTATCAGGGGGCTTCCCTGGTGGCGCAGTGGTTGAGAGTCCGCCTGCCGATGCAGGGGACACGGGTTCGTGCCCCGGTCCGGGAAGATCCCACATGCCGCGGAGCGGCTGGGCCCGTGAGCCATGGCCGCTGGGCCTGCGCGTCCGGAGCCTGTGCTCCGCAATGGGAGAGGCCACAACAGTGAGAGGCCCGCGTACCACAAAAAAAAAAAAAAAAAAAAAAAAAAAAAAAATCCTATCAAAACATTTTAAAACTCTCTTACTCGCTCACCATTTAAAAGGTAGAGAAATAAAAAGAGGGCCAAAGTACGATTTATTGAGTGGTGGACCGTCACAGAAAGCATGCCATGAAAGCCTCCGATTCATTTTGGAAGGTCCTAGGAACAGCAATCTTCAACATTGCTCTCCTGCCTGCCTTCTTGGCGTGGTATCTTTTCTACATCTGGATAAGCAGTCCTAGGTTTTGTGTGTTTGCTTGTTATTCCCCTAACTGAAGATCAGCCTCCAACACGATAACCCTTTGTGCCCTCTGGGTCCTGAACTCTCTTCTCTGGAAGTGCTTTTCTGAATGGGAACGGTTTCACCAACGTCATCGCCTGGAGACATCTTCAGCCTGTCCTCCCCCCACCCGCACCCCCGCCCGCCCCCCACCCTCTTCCTCCTCCTCCTCCTCCTCCTCCTCCTCCTCCTCCTCCTCCTCCTCCTCCCCTTCCTCCTCCTCCTTTTTTTTCTTTGTTTTCTTCAGCTCTCCTTGCGCTGGTCTCTCACACGGTGGCAGCGTTGTCCTAGGCATGCCCAGGTGTCTCCTAACCCCATCCAAGTGATGACTCCCAGCGTCATCATTTTGGGTTTCTTAGCCGCACTTTCGTCGTTCCCGGGCAATTCTTTCTTTTTATTTTCCATGGACGGGGGAGACCAGACCGGGGCGGGGGGCAACACAACGACACACTGCGTGTGACCTGGGAAACAGACACATACACGCCAGGCAATCACCGACAGGCTCTGAAAGAGGATCGGTCCCCGGACACGGGGCACGCACGTTTGTTATCGGTGGAGTCACCGCAGACCGAACGGGAAGCAGCAGACTTTGAACTTGACGCAGCTACCGTTCATCCATCGCGGAAACTGACATTTGAAACACGTAGTTAGGCTCTTGGTGCGATTTCACCTAGTCATTGACATGTGTGCACAGTGGAACCATGGAAAGTGAGACAACCCCCCCACCCCACTTCTACCAAAGGTCGCCAAATGAAGACTCTCGTTTGTTTACAAACCAAATTTCCTATCCTTAAATTTGGTGGGAGCTTTCCCTAAGGATTGCACGGGAAGGTGACTTCCTCAAGCGTTGGAGTAGTTTTCCTTAGAACTAGAGAATTAGAATTCTGCTGAATGATGAACACACACCTCGCTTAAGTTTCTGCTAGGAAATCCACGCACCATGTGGATCGAACGAAAAGCAAAATGATTTTTTAACAAGGTCTTCTCTCCACTTCAGACGAATTTTACAGGGCGGGGAGGGGGGAGGCTAGGCTTCTCTGTTTTTCATTTAAGGTCCTCTGAAACGTCAGTAAGTGTTCGTGATCCTACTCACGTGTACTCTTGTCCTCCATCCAATCGTCAGTCATCTGGCAGAAGGAGAGCCTGCCTCATCCACGGCAAACAACATTCCGACACTCAATGAGAAAATACATTTCTGGTGCTTTCGCCAAAAAATGCAAAGCCCCTTATTTAAGCTAATGGAATTTAAAAGAAATCCCTAGTACCTAGGAACAGAACAAAGTGAAAGAAACACAACGCACAGACTTGGGGGATAGAAAGAAAGAAAGAAAAAGAAAGAAAGAAAGAAAGAAAGAAAGAAAGAAAGAAAGAAAGAAAGAAAGAAAGAAAGAAAGAAAGAAAGAAAGAAAGAAAGAAAGAAAGAAAGAAAGAAAGAAAGAAAGAAAGAAAGAAAGAAAGAAAGAAGAGGAGAGAGAGAGAGAGAGAGAGAGAGGAAGGAGAGGAGAGGAGAGGAGACAAGAGGAGAGGAGAGGAGAGGGAGGGAGGGAGGGACGAAGGAAGGAAGGAAGGAAGGAAGGAAGGAAGGAAGGAAGGAAGGAAGGAAGGAAGGAAGGAAGGAAGGAAGAAAGGAAGGAAGGAAGAAAGAAAAGATCTCTCAACCTAAAAGTTTTTGTGACAAACGGACAATCTATGATTTGGTAGGTTAAAAAATATTTTTGGAACGTAAAGTTCTTTGAGACACGAATGGAGAAGAAAACAAGAAAAGGACAATCAGAATTCGGAACCCTCAGAAACCTGAATCGGTCATGAACAGGAACTAGGAAGCCAGGGTGAACGGCGTCTGTGACACCAGTGATTCTGGACTGGCAAAGGGATGATTCCATTTCACCAGCATACATTTTCACACAGTGTCACTTTTTAAAAATGTTTTCTTTTCCCCAGAGTGATGCCAGAGGTGTGGACTCATACATCGAAACATCTTTAGTCTTTCTGTAATAAGGAGACAGAAGTAGGTCCACTGAGACTTGTCGAGCCATGAACGAACGTTTCCATAGGTTATCTTTGGAAAGGATCCAGACATTCCACGAATTCCCCATCATTCCACTTATGCCAACTCTGAAGTTTCTAAAGTGACCCAAAAGGTCTGGGCGAGACTGTTTTTAAGTAGACATACCACAAAACATAACGCTTCTTAAGGAGTTCCTGCACCTAGAGCTATCGACATCACTTGTTCGAGATCCCATGACGACGAGATGGCCCGTGAACACTTCCTGAGACTTCAGACGATGATGTCAGCCATCATCCCCAAGTTCTTTTTCTTGCCGACGAATCTGGTTCACTCCCGTGAACTTACTGGATTTGGGGTCGACGTAGATAGAAGGAAAGGATGACCTCGAACGCTGATCACGCTAAAGACATGCCTAGTTTCATAAAACCCATACCTTGACCTTGGCTATTCTCGGCTGAAGGGTTCAGCCTAGATCACCACCTGAACTTGCCTAAAACCTTTGGGTCCCTTCCCTTTCTAGTGGACTGAATTCCGGAGTGCTCCCTTCTAAGCCATTCAAGAGAGCTCTCTCACAAGTTCATTGCGGCACTCGGATCCCTACGCAGAAACAGGCCAGCTCTAGAAGGGAGCTACAGACATACAGTACCTGTTACCAGGCCCTTTCCAGATTCTGGCACAGCAGTACCAGAAAAATGAAGGTCGTTTCCACAAGGCTTCTAAGGCTAGCACAGCAAAACTTTTTTTTTTTTTTTTTTTTAATTAAAAGAGATAGCTTGTACACAAGGGAGAAGGCGGTGGGTGGGGTGGGGGTGAGAGGCAGCCCCACCCCCCCACCCCCCGAGTTGCTTGGATCACGAAAGGGAGAGTTTGTCTCGGGATCACTGATCATTTCCAGAAATCCTCCAAATTCTTGGATCATCAGCAGCTGGTTCCACGGTGGCTACCTGTGGGGAATACCAAGTGCTTCCACGAGGGGAAAGAAGCGCATGAGAATGTTCGGCAAGAAAGCACAGGAACAGATAAGGGTTCAATGTACAGCTGAGCTTCTCGTCTTGGGACAACTAGGTATAGTCGTGGGTGGGTGTCCACAGAGGAAAAGTTCATCTTCTTTTACTCCCGCGAGCCTCGTGTGTGTGTGTGTGTGTGTGTGTGTGCGTGTGTGTGTGTGTGTGTCTGTGTCTGTGTCTGTGTCTGTGTCTGTGTGTCTGTGTGTGTGTCTGTGTGTGTCTGAGACTCAGGCCCCCAGGGCTGATCTGCTCATGCAATTCCATTTCCCCTCCCCCTCCCCCTCCCCCTCCCCCTCTTCCTCCTCCTCCTCCTCCTTCTATGTACTTCTTTCTGTCGAGGAGATGATTTCCAACTCAAATGCAGACCAAAAGATTTCTAGGTTCCCAAACTTCAGGGTTCCATGGATCAGGGTGTCCAAAATCTGCACAGCGCCTTCAATAACGGCCCTCTTTCTCAGCGCACACAAGTCAACCCCAGACCAAGGCACCCTAAGGGCAAAAACCCTCCAGGATTTCTCCCACCAGACCCCGAACATCAGCACACACACCCTCCCCCAGTTTCTATTTCGTATCGTGTGGGCTCAGGCAGACAACAAACACGTCCATCGTTCGATCATCTTCCTTTGGCGTGTTTCGTGAACGTTGCACCGGCCGAAGAAACCTAAGTGTGCAAAAGCTCATCCCCGTGTAAAAGGCTTTGGCTTCTCAGCGAAGGGGTCGAGCCAAGGGACCTAGGCCCCTCTGTCCACTTTTCACTGGGTTCACTGGCCTCACTGTTGTCCCAAGCGATGGCCGGTCAGATCTCTCACGGTCATTCTTCTTTTGGCCTTCTGGTTTTAGAGAGGGTTTTCAACTGGGGTAAAAAGGGCAGGCTTGTGTGGGGCCCTTTCATGGTGGGGAGGGGGTGGGGGGGGCCCCGTAGAGGTCCCTCCGATTCACCCAATCTCAGGCAGTGCCCTATTCAAAACGTTTGTTTCCGGGCTTCCCCGGTGGTGCAGTGGTTGAGAATCCGCCTGCCAATGCAGGGGCCACGGGTTCGTGCCCCGGTCCGGGAAGACCCCACATGTCGCGGAGCGGCTAGGCCCATGAGCCACGGCCACTGAGCCTGCGCATCCGGAGCCTGTGCTCCGCAACGGGAGAGGCCACGACAGTGAGAGGCCCGCGTACCACAAAAAAAAAAAAAAAAAAAAAAAAAAGAAAAGAAAAGAAAAGAAAAGAAAACAGAAAACGTTTGTTTCCGTCCCACCAAGAGCCCACCTTTGGAGAGATTCCCTGCCTTACACGTCCTCTCCGCTCCTCCTATTCATCCACCGTGATCCACCACCACCACCACCACCACCACCACCACCACCACCCCGCCGGCCGACCTGATCTGTTCACCCTGAAGCTGGCAAGCAGTAAGGGTGCTCGTGAAGCGAGGATCCGTTGGGATTGGCCAAGATGGCAAAGTGGCGGCGGGGGCGGCGGCGGCGGTGGGGCGGGGGGGGGGTATGTGGAGGGGACTCGGAAAGTACGAGGTTACAGCTAACAGCTGCTGCTGGCAGATAGGTCTTTGAAACAGGCTGGTGGCGCCCTGGACTTTGATACCGTCCGTTCTGACCATTCCTGTTCTCCGTGAGAAGGGTGTTGGGCCCAGGATCGGCCACCCCAAAACGGGCCTCCGTGGCACATTGACGATTTTGAGCGAAGGGGGACTCCAGAAGCAGCCACGTTTGTCCGAGGGACACTGGGATTCTCCTCTGTGTCTCCCTGAAAGCGAGACATCCATCTCTCGGCTGAAAGGTGCACTCCCTGCCTCCGGAGGTAGGAGGCCGCCGCCGCGATCGGCAAATTAGGGCATTCGGGCCCGAGAAACCTTCGGAGACAAACACTGCGGACCACCGCAAACCCGAGCTCTGTTTAGCTTCTTCCTTCGCTCGCTCGTTCGCTCACGGCACACCCCAAAACCTAAGTCTCTCGGTCCGGTTCCCTGTCTGTCTCACCCATGTACCGTTCGTTCCTCGGTCTGAGCAGGAGAGACGCCGCCCGCTTCAGCCACTTCTCAGCCCTCGAATGAAAGGAAAGGTCACCCCGCTCCCCCCACACACCTTCGTCTCTCCGCGCCTTGGGCCCATGTTACTTTATTTTTATTTTTATTTTTTTGCATTACACGGGCCTCTCACTCTTGTGGCCTCTCCCGTCGCGGAGCACAGGCTCCGGACACGCAGGCTCAGCGGCCACGGCTCACGGGCCTAGCTGCTCCGCGGCACGTGGGATCCTCCCGGACCGGGGCACAAACCTGTGTCCCCTGCATCGGCAGGCGGACTCTCGACCACTTTGCCACCAGGGAAGCCCATCGGGCCCATTTTAGAATGAGTCCAGCCACAGGAACTCAAGAGGGGTAGAGGGGGAGATCTCCCCCTCCCCCAAACAGGAAGGCACCTGGAACCCCGTTCCCACCGGCCACCCGGCTCCACTTTGGGTGCGTGAATCCTAGTTTGCCTCCTCCGGATCTTTAAATGATCTTCCACGTGTTATAACAGACTCACAAGGAGAGAAGCTTACGCATGTATTTCTTCTGAGTTTCATGCGACACGGGGAGCCCTCCTAAGAAAACAAAGAAAGACCCAGAGAAGCGTCCGAACCTAACATCTCTTCTGTTGGATCTGAGCAAAGAGAGGCAATCTGAAAAAGCAACTATACTCTGGCGGGGGTGCGGAGTGTGTGTGTGTGTGGGGGGGGGGGGGGGGTGTGTGAGTGGGGGTGGGTGAGGGGGGGGTGGGTGGGTGGGGGGCGCGGGCGATGCCAAAGGAGGATGAGAACTCTTAGAAATTCTTAGGCATAGAAAATTAAGACGGATCCGGGCCCGCGCCTCTCCTTTTCTCGTGCGTTGGGAAGATCATTTGGCTCTCGCCGGCTGGGATGTCATCTCCCCACGAACCATCAGGCGAGCTGTGGGGCGGAAAGAGGGAGAGCAGGGTTCAGAAGAACGTGGAGAAGATGGACGCTAGATGCCCAGAGTCCACGTCCCCCGCCCCCCCCCCCCCCCGGGAGCAAGGATCTCTTCTTCGTGGGCACACGATCTTCCACCACGACCTCCGGACCGTGGTGCCAAGTCACGCCCACGCGAAGACAGGGCTCACCCAGGGATATGGGCTTGTGCCACAGAAAGGGAGACAGCAGGGAAGTCACCGAGCTTAAGGTATCTGACTCTCGTCGGGTCCTCGACAGGCGGAGGGACACATCTTTCCGACACGGTCGGGGCCGGCTTAGAGAACCGCTGCCGACGACCGCACCGCGAAGGAAGATGTCTCTGCGGTCTCGACAGAAGATCCAGTAGGTTTCCCAAGTGGCGGAGCTAGGAATCGATCGGCCAGGCAGGCGTGTCCAATCTTCAACTTTGGGAAGACACGCGGACTTTTACCCCCTTTTCGGCGGGGAGCCTGTAGAAGATCAGGCCGGGAGGAAGGACACAGTCTGTCAGTCGTTGCACGTGATGTTAACGTCCAGGCCAGGAGGAGCCATGCCAGGACTGACTCCACAAAAGGGAGAAGGTGACCAGTTGCCTTTTGAGGACCATGGCTCTCTACGCGGCACGGAAACCAAGGGAGCAGGGGCCAGGGTAGAGGCCGGCAGGGTCGTCAGAGGCCCAGCCAGGACAGAGACCGGTGAGGTGCGAGCCTGAACGAAGGCAGTAGAGGGGAGAGGGAGAGAGGGGATGGAGCAGGACCTATTTCGGTCCCGGAATCGGCAGAACCTGGTATCCCGGCGTGAGTCTTTAGAAACACCGTCCAACTCCACTCCACGGGCAAAATACAAGGTAGAGGGCGGAGCTCTCTGCACCCAGGATCCTCCCGAGACCCAGGCGAGAAGGGCCCTTCCCACGGATGGGCTCCACATCCCACCAGGGTCGGTCGGTCGGTCGGTCGGTCGGTCGGTCGGTCGGTCGGCAGGTCACCAAGACACAAAGAAGCACATTCTTTCTTTCGAGAAGCTCTGTCCCCAGGACCTGGCACTCAGCACACTGGTGATCTGCCAACCAGAACCCTTAAACACCTCCTCAGGTTCCAGGGGAAGGCTTTGCTCACCTCTTTTCGGCCCTACCTCTGTCCTCAAAACTAAAGGTAAAAGAACACACGAACACACACACACACACACACACACACACACACACACACACACACACACACCAAAGGTAATGGAGTCCGAATACCACGAAGGCTCTCAGGTTGTGCTAGGGCCGTTGCCCAACAGCACTGTGAAGTGTGTGTGGGGGGGGGGGGGGCGGTGGGGGTGATGTGTGTGGGGGTGTGGGGGTGTGGGGGTGTGTGTGGGTGTGTGTGGGTGTGCGTGTGCGTGTGACTCATAGGTGGATATTTTCCATAGGTGTGCACTATGGCACTGCAGGATCTGTGGTCGGTTGCTGAGTCCCCGGAGGTGGAAGCGCAGATACAGGGCCCTGAGTGTGAAGTTATCCATGGACGCTCACAGCGCGTGGGGTCGGGGTCGGCAGCCGTAACCCTCCATGTTGGTGGTTCAACGGTCAACTCTACTTTATAGATCAGAGAGGATAACGTCACGCGTTCACTGTTAATAACTTTTCCAAATAGTCTTTATCTTTTCAAAAGGAAGACATCATTTAATCCATTTCACAAGATGATACTGGGAACCTACTGCCCCAGCACGTGAATTATCCCTACAGAACACAAGATCCCTGAGAAGGAAGAGCCCTGAGCACTGAGATACCATGAAGGTAGGCTTTTAGATGATATTCTCTGCTTCTGCAGCTCGAGGTAAAACATGGGATGACTGGCTCTACCTATCCCATTCCAGTCTGTCAAACGCGAGCCCCCATGGCACGTCTCACCAGTGGTCGGTCCACGATAACTCCATCCATAGGAATTCTTGGCAGTTTTATGTTCAGGATCATTTCTTTTCCTGCCATTGATTGAAAACTCCCTGGACCCTGTTAGCAGCTACAGATTCAATGAGTCCAGTACTTCATAGGTTTTGTCATGTATTTAGAAGGGGAATCACCATCAAGTTGCTGAAATGAGGACTAAGTGTCTTTCAGATATGGAGATGGAAATAAATGGTGCTCTGCAGGGTGTGCGATGACAGGCACCCAGGATTCCTTCACCCAGCCCTCCCTTTGCTCCCTCATAGGTTCCTGGGAAATCCAAACACACACACACGCACACACACACACACACACACACACACACACACACACACACACGGGGGGGGGGGGAGAGAGAGAGAGAGAGAGAGAGCTCTGGGTGTGCTATTTGCTCTCCATGATTTCACGTGCCTTTTGGGCATGGCTGACAGAGATAGATGGACATGAAGCAGCAGGACAGCAAGCTGGCATCTCGGCCGGCCTACAGAAGTTTCCCAAGTGAAATATCAACAGCAGGGCAGGGACGCCCACGTGACGTGGGAGAGAAGGGGGGTGGGGGGGGCGGACCGCTGACCGACGTCGGCTCAGGTTTCCCGTCCCCCTCCGGCCGAGAACCTGCCTTCCGCTTCCTGCCCTCAAGTATGTGAGAGGAGCGTGTTTCTTTCCAATAAATACCGACACATCATTTCAGTCTGTTTGTGTGTTTGTTTTTGCTTGTTCTTTTTCTGGACGAGGCCAAAGAGCCCTTCCAGTGGAGGTGTGTGTACAAAGGAGGATCTGACAGAATGGGAGGGTGCGGGTCAGTCCATGTGCGAAGAAATCCAGAGAATCTGTCATAGCTGAGACTCGGGCCTTTTGCAGAAATAGGCCAAGAGAGTTCGGATTTGATGATTCACTGCCACATAGTCATCACAGCAGTTTCCTGGAAGGGATTGTGTTACAGGAGGCGGCGTGGCCCTCAGCCCTCAGGCCTCAACCCGGCAGGCAGGCAGGCAGGCAGGCAGGCAGGCAGGCAGGCAGGCAGGCAGCGGCTATTGTCTGTTGGTCCCGCCCCCACCCCCACCCCCACCCCCGTTCCTTCTCCAGAGCTCCTTCCTAAGTCCCCTTGGACTGACCTTTGCCAGGAGCGGGGGAGGGGAGGTGCGGACGATTCATTCCGCAGGGCCTCGTTCAATCGCTCGATTCAAATGCAGAAAGCTCTCCGGTCAGGTCGGAGCCTTTGACTTTGCCTCGAGCTTCTCTTTAATGAATGGCTTTTTCTCTTTTCTTTCCCCAATTTCGCCACCCTCAGGCTGCCCCCTCCAAACTGCAGGGAGGGAAGGAGGGAGAGAGGAGGTGACGGGAGGAGGACGTGTGAGAAACAGGCCTTTTCTCCAGGCAAAAGGTGTCCCCTCCTTTTCCTGACCCTGGAAACCCCACTACACCATTTGAGAATCATGGACATGTGTGGAAGCAGATGTCTTCACTTGAGATCTTCCTCCGCAGGAGGACAGAAAGGAGGGCCAGTGTGTCCCTCTTGTGCTGGCCGGTTCTTGTCACTTGAATTCAAAATAATCAATAGAGCATGGAGGCACATTTTGGGGCGGCCTACTCTGGGAGCTCAACAGTTCCCTCCTCTGAAAGTTCCTTGGAACATATTAAAGCTGAGCTGGTGACTCGTGTGTGTGTGTGTGTGTGTGTGTGTGTGTGTGTGTGTGTGTGTGTGTGTGTGAAGGAGATTTCTAGATGTCAGGGTCGAAGTAACTTTAGAAGTTTGAAATACCTCTGATGATGTCGTCGGGTGTTTGGTTCAAATTTCGGAGTGGCTCTCACAGAAACAGGCACGAGGATTCTTTCCATAGGAGCCGTTGTGGCCGTTTCTCTAAGGTTTTCATCAAGTTCTCTAGCTTCCGTCTGCAGGGCTTCAGGCAAAAGGCCGTTTTAGGCCTCAGTGATGCCAAGCCAAAAGGGTGGGAGAAAATGGCCAACATTCATGGAGAGAGTCGTAGCCAGAGATTGAAGGGAACTCACAAAACTTCGGGATGCAGTCCCGTTTTCAGGTTAAGAACAACACCCTAAGGGAAACGAGTAGCACCAGAATTTCATATCCAGAAGTGTGTATCCCTGTCTCATGGAAACATAATTTTGGCCTCCAGGTAACGTATGCAAATAGCTGTATCGCCAAGGAAATAAGAAGCCTCACTGAGAGTTTCTGAATTAAGGAAGGTAAGGAGAAAAAGATCAGTGATTCCATCCTGCTGACAGAGGTATAAGTTACCAAATGGATATCCATCTTTAAAAATAAAAAAAGAAACTTGGGTTTTCCTTGTTTGTTTCTGTTTCCCTTGTATGTGGAAAACAAAAGATTTAACCATCAGTCCTAATCCCACTCCCTCTCTTTTTTTTTTTTCCAGATTTTTTTAAAAAATATTTGAAATATAATTCATTTACAATGTCGTGTTAGTTTCAGGTATACGGCACAGTGATTCAGTTCTCTCTCTCTCTCCCTCCCTCCCTCTCTCATATATATATATATATATATATATATATATATGTATGTATGTATATATATATATATATATAGAGAGAGAGAGAGAGAGAGAGAGAGAGAGGGAGGGAGAGAGAGACACGGAGAGAGAGACACGGAGACGGAGACAGAGAGACAGAGAGACAGAGATTTTTATAAATCTCTATCTATCTATCTATCTATCTATCTATCTATCTATATCTACACATATATATTTTAGCGGCTTCCCCGGTGGCGCAGTGGTTGAGAGTCCGCCTGCCGATGCAGGGGACACGGGTTCGTGCCCCGGTCCGGGAAAATCCCACATGCCGCGGAGCAGCTAGGCCCGTGAGCCTGTGCGTCCGGAGCCTGTGCTCCACAACGGGAGAGGCCACAACAGTGAGAGACCCGCATACCGCAATATAAATAAATGAATGAATGGATGAATAAATAAATAAATAAATAATTTTGAAAAGATTCTTTTTCAGATTCTTTTCTCTCATAGGTTATTACAAAGTATTGAGTAGAGTATCCTGTGCTCTATAGTAGGAGATGCTTGTTGATTCCCTATTTTATGTACAGTAATGTGTATATGTTCATCCCACCCAACCCCCTAAGTATCCCCCGCTTCCCCAGTCAGTCCCATTTTACACAAGTAGTCATACACATCCTCCTCCTCCTCCTCCTCCTCCTCCTCCTCCTCCTCCTCCTCCTCCTCCTCCTCCTCAGGTCACTCAACCCCATGGAAGTCATTCTTGCTCTTCTTGGAGTCCAGTTTTTCCATCGGTTCTGCCGGCCCTGCCTGATGATTGAGCGTGACTGGACGAGTGCCGGTTCCAAAAAAGTTTTCAAGAGCTTCTGTGAAGAATTGTAGGATTTGCCCAGTGAAAGGGGTGCCTCGATCTGATCACCCGGAAGCCTGTGGAAGGCAGACCCCAGGCGGCAAGCACATTTCGTTTCTTTAACAGTCTCTGTGCCACGGTGAGGACATCAGGCTTGCGGTGAGGGAAGACCTCAACCCACACGGAAAACATAGCCACGGTCACAAGAATGTTTGGATGACCCCTACGAAGTGGCAGTGGAGGGCTTCCCCGGTGGCGCAGTGGTTGAGGATCCGCCCGCCGATGCAGGGGACACGGGTTCGTGCCCCGGTCCGGGAAGATCCCACACGCCGCGTGGCGGCCGGGCCCGTGAGCCATGGCCGCGGAGCCTGTGCTCCGCCACGGGAGAGGCCACAACAGTGAGAGGCCCGCATCCCACAAAAATAAATAAATAAATAAGTGGCAGTGGAATGAAGTCCAGTGGCTGGGGGTCCGAGGATCCAGAGAGAGGAGGTTTTCTTTCCAGAGAGAAAAACGTTCCCCCCCACCCCCACCCCCACCCCCCAGGGTTACAAGCACGAGAGGTCAGACGTCGCCGTTCCCGTTGCCGGTAGACCGTAGAAAATCTTCCTGCCCACGTCTATTGACAATCGGACTCCTCTTCAAGACACCGTGGGATGGGCGGGTGAAGGAATGCAAGGGGAGGGGCAGGGGGGAGGTTGGCCAGGGAGCAACCGGCTGGGCCGCCGTCTCGTCTCGTCTCGTCTCGTCTCGTCTCATCTCGTCTCGTCTCGTCTCGTCTCCCGTCTGCCATAGCCCCGACCGGATGCTGAAAGGACAGAATGGACTTGCTCCACCCACGTGTGCCCCGCCACCCCCACCATCTTTCAACAGGCTGTTGTTGCCGCCTCGGCGTGAAAGTCGGTTAGAACATCTCCGTGATACTGGGTACAGTCCCTTTCGTGTGAGCCTCCATTTTGACGACGACAGACAGCCCTTTATGCCAGGGCAGAGAAGACTTCCGGGAAGAAAGATCCCATCATTTCTGGAACCGTTAGAACACATCGGTGCACAGACACAAGCCAAAGAAGACTTCACGTCGTTCCTTCCTCTTTGGACAACGCTTCCCGTGTCATCGAACCTCCCCAAGAAACTTAGTCAGTTTCATCTCTCTCATTTCTCAGGAGAGAGAACACATTTTTTGAGCTACTTGGAGGGCCCTCTCCTCCTGGATCCTATCTCTAAGTCCAAAGGACTTCATCGGTCCTTCAATTTGGGGGCAAGTGTGTCCAAAATATCCAAAAGATCGTAAGGCACTTCATCAGATGATAGGTCACCGTGAAACAGTGCTTCCTTAGGCATGTCACCAGCATCCCAAGGAAAGACTTGCTAGGCAGAGAGAGAAGCTTCTTTTTCAGTTCTGAGCCAGACCTGGTTCTTTGACTATCGAGAGGACGAAGTCGATGTGAGTCCTCCGAGACCTGATAAAGGCAGCCTAGAAAATAAGTGATGACTTTTGACAAAGACATAAGCTTTTCTCTCTCTCTCTCTCTCTCTCTCTCTCTCTCTCTCTCTCTCTCTCTCTCTCTCTCTCTCTCTCTCTCTTTCTTCCTTCTTTCCTTCCTTCCGTCCTTCCTTCCTTCCTTCCTTCCTTCCTTCCGTCCTTCCGTCCTTCCTTTCTTTTCCTTCCTTCCTTCCTTTCTTTCTTTCTTTCTTTCTTTCTTTCTTTCTTTCTTTCTTTCTTTCTTTCTTTCTTTCTTTCTTTCTTTCCCTCCTTAAAGATAAAGGAAAAGATCCTTTCCTAATCTAATCTAATCTCTCATGATGGACAGAGCAGACCGATAGAAGAAAAACCCAAACCCTAAACCCAAACCTGGTCCTTTGAACAGAGAGAGGCAACTAAATCTTAATTTGGCACTGGTTTCAATGTTGATGTGAAAAGTCATTTCTGTCTTTGTATCCATCCTCATCCAGTCCTGACCACAGATCTGATTCCTTTCGAAAGCCTCTTTTCTTCACACGCCTTTTCCAATCGTCTGTGCCCATTTTTAGCTTTTCCCTTGATTTCTTTCTTTCCCATTGAGAAATGACTACCTTTAGGACTAAAACCTCTCGCTCCTTCCCCCAAACCTCATCTCCATACTTCCTAATTTGCCTCCACCCGCGCGCCCCCCCACCCCCCCACCCCCCGGAAAAAAAAAAAAAAAAAAAAAAAAGTCCTCTTCCTCCCATGAGGATGGCGACATCAGGTTCAGGTCCTTAAAGAAGGACCACACACGTTCCTTCTTTACAATGCTTCGTCCTTGGACACTGTCTTTTTTCTTTTCTTTCTTTTTTTTTTTTTTTTTCCTTCAGTGAAAGTAAGGAAGCCAACCGCAGTGAGCAGCGTGAACATGGAATACTGTGTAGAAGTCAAGGCTCCTACCTAGTACAGTCTTTCCCTAAAGCACAAGATCTAGCTAGGCGTGGAACCGAACATGCTCAGTCTCTCCTCCGTAAAAGGTCCAAAGAAGGGAGACCCTCAGACTTGTGGAGCCATGAACGTTTCAGTATTTTATCTTATGTGGCGATGATGTAGACACTCGCTGAGATTTCACCCTGTCATGGCACTTAGCCAAGCTGTAAGCCCAGAGATGACCAGAGATGCTGGAAAATCTTGAAGTCGGCCTACAGAAAACAAGCACTGGGGGGAAAGTTCCCCTTAAACATTCTTATCTCGTCCACACCTATGTCCTCTGTTTGTCATGAGCAATCCTACTTAGATGATTCGTGAACATTTCAGGAGACATGAAAGCAGTTCAGTTCAGTTCAGTTCGTCGTGATCCCTACACCTCCCGCCCGCCCCCCTCCCCTTTCACGTGAGAGATTTTCTTCCCGATTTCAGAGGGGAGAAGTAAAGGAGAGTCAGAGCGTCCCTCTCGCGGTGTGGTGTTGTCACTCTAATTCCAAAACATCCGTACGCCACGGAGGCACATTTGGGGGCGTCCTACTCAGGGCCCCAAGACTTTCAGAGTCAAACCTAAGGAGGATGTAAATGTACTTCACGCCACCGAACCCGAACCGGTGAGGTGAACCCGGTGGCTTCCTAGGAGATGACGTGTCATCGGCCCACCAGTTTAAAACACAGAACCAAACACCCTCTCCCCGACGACTCGGAGCAAGTGAGTCCGTGGGTGTGTCGGAGAGGGTCCTCTGCTCCAGCTGGGTCCATAAGCACTGCACACGAGAGTAGGTAGGTAGGTGTTCACGGTGCCCTTGGGAAGGAAAGGCGGGGAGAATTTTATTTCGAAAAGCTTATCTCCTCACAGCATTGACACTACGAACGATGATGCAACTTCATCGGGGGGTGGGCGGGGGCGGTGAAGGAAGGCCAGGGAGCCCGGCCACATAGAAGAGCCACGGAGAGCGTCTGTGACCGCAAGGATGTCCACGTACCGGTGACTCCTCTCAGTTGGGGCGGGGAAGGGGGGCGCGAGATTCCCGTGTGTACGTCCGCATCGATCAGTCGTGGGAGAGGGAGGAAAAACGATGTTCCCTCCACGATCCTTCTGAGTTGTCGCCTGAGAAGTTCCTGTCCCCAAGAGACAGCTCGAGAAGAGAGCAACCCACGGCCGGGGGACGCGTGCACTGTGCCCCCCCCCCCCCCCCACCACCACCACCACCACACACACACACGCACACACACACGCAGGAGAAGCCCAAGCCAGAATTCACTGACTCGAAACGAAACGGCGGGCTCTGAGCTTGAGCTTGAGCTTGAGCTTGAGCTTCTGGAGGAGGAAGATTTTGGTCCTCCTTTCAGGTCAGGAAGAAGAGGGAGGGAGAGGCGGGGAGGCAGAGCGGCAGAGCGTCCCGGTAGCCCACCCGTCGCGTCCGAAGCGCCTGAAATTCCAACTCACGTGTGTGCCAAAGCGGTCCATCTCGGGGTGCCCCATCCCGGTTCCCTCCCCGCACGGAGAGCAATGTTCCGTCCCGATTCACTGAAAAGCTCCCAAAGGGCCTTGGTGTGAGTCAGTGGACCTAGGCCCATCCTGCCTCCTCTTCAAATCATTTCTATCCATACAGAAGAAAAGACACCATCGCCACCCGCCACGGCCCGCCAGAGGCAACGCGGCTATCCCCTTCAGCAGCGCAGCTATCCCCGGGGAAGGGGGATTCCGTAGCATGCGAACATCAGTCCAACATCGCTTCCGGCTTCCTGACTTCTCGTGGAAAATGAGGATGCCACATGACCGACCGGGGATGGGGGGGGGGGAGTGGGGATGGGTGAGGGAGAGGGAGAGAGAAAGAGAGGAAGGGAGAAAGGGAGGGGAGGAAGGCGGGCAGGGGGAGAGAGACGAGAGAGAGAGAGAGAGAGAGAGAGAGAGAGAGAGAGAGAGAGAGGGGGGGGGAGGGAGGAGGGAGGAGGGAGGGAGGGAGGGAGGAGTGGGGGTGGGGGGGGGAGGGAGGGAGGAGGGAGGAGGGAGGGAGGAGGGAGGAGGGAGGGGGAGGGAGAGGGAGGGAGGGAGGGAGGGAGGGAGGGAGGGAGGGAGGGAGGGAGAGAGAAAGAGAGAAAGAGAGGAGGGGGGCAGGAAAGAGAGAAAGAGTGGGAGGAAGAGCAGGGGTGGGGGGCTGGGAGAGCCAGAGAAGGAGAGAGAGAAAGACAGAGAGCGAGTGACAGAGACAGAGACAGATAGAGGCCGAGAGCCAGCGACTGGGAGCCAGGTAAAGGACACTGTGCTTGGGTATCTTCTGAGTGTTTGCACGTGTTTTCTGAGCTGTGGAGATCAAATCAGTGCCATGAGAAGAAGGGAGTCTGCCAGCCCCACCCAGCGCTGCGGAGGAAGAGACGAGGTGGTTGGCCCTTCCCCCCCACCCCCCACCGCCGTTCGGGAACCTCTCTTTCTACCTCTTTGCACACTCCATTCATTCTGAGAACATCGTTGGCATAGTCCTTTCCATCTGGAAAATGATACGCCCTTGCCAAGAGACCCAGGTTCTGGAACCTCCGATGGATCTTTCAAGTCCATCCAGTCAGATGAATGGTAGCATTCCTAAAAACCAATGAATGAACGAATGAACGATTTTAAAAGCCTCATTAAAAAAAAAAGAGGGGGGGGGGGACACAAAAACGTAGAGGGGCTACCATCCCCCGCCCCCCTGGCCTCTGGCCCACGATCTAGCATCCCGTAACCTCCCCCCACTCTAAGGAACACCTCCGTCATTCACAAATGAGCCCCGCCCGCCCAGGCCGGCCCGGCCATCTGGTCGACCTCTCTGGACTGTCTACAAAACGACCGACCGGCAGGTGGCGCCCGA
>NW_026711564.1:0-2500 GCF_026419965.1 Kogia breviceps | reverse complement strand
CACGAGCCGCGGCCTGCCCGCGACAACACTCTTCCCGCGCGCGCGCACCGGTCCGCCCCACCTCGCGGGCCCCCCATCACACACACACACACCCCTCCGCTGCCGCGCCCGACTTCTCCGCCTCGGGAACCGTGAGCTCTCCACCCGGGGACGCCGCCCGCCGGCCGAGGCGGCCGTGGCGGGGGGGGGCGACACCCTCACGTGGGCGAGGACGGCTCGGTCCCAGACGGTGGAAGGGGGACGCGGTGCGGCCGGGTGGGGTGGGGTGGGCCGGGGGAGGGGGCGGCGGCGGCGTCGACGGCGACGGGGAGGGGGCGGCACGCGCACACGGCGAGGGCCGCGGGGCAGGGGCGCGGGGCGCCCGCCCAGGGAGGGAAAGTGCCGAGGCACGACCGGGCCACCAGGAAAACAAGCGCGGGGTCCCACCGCCACACACACGAGGGCGGTCCCACGACGCCTGAGACGCCGGCCGGCCCCAGCCACCCCGGGGCCTCCCACGACCCGGCCCCGCCGCCAGGCCCCGCGTGCGACGGTCCCCCCGCGTACCGCGGAGGGACCCCGTCCGTCCAACCGAGCTCAAACCCCTCCGTCCTCGCCAGATCCGCCGTCGTCCGAGTCCGACCCCCGGGGCCCGCGCCCCGGGTGAACGCCCCCGAGCGAGGCGGCCCGCACCGTGCCCGCAACACCGCCACCGGCTGCCGACTCGCGGCGAGGGCAGGCGCGACGGGCTCCTCGCGGCTGCGGGACTAGGGAGTCGTCGGGACGCCCGGGCGTCCCCGCCCGCCCCCCTCGGCCTCGCCACCGAGAGGGGGGTGTGTCACCGCACGCGCACGCACACGCACGCGCACGCGCACGCGCGGCCCCGCGCCGGACGCCCGGCCTTGGCGGGACCCTCCCCCGACTCAGAGGGGGGAGGCGCGGGCCGCGGTAGGCAAAGAGCGGCGCCCGGCCCCACCGCGGGGCCGGCGCAGAGAACCCTCCCGCCGCGAAGGCGAGGGGCTCCGCCCACGTGCTCTGGCAGTCGCCAACACCGTGGCCACTGCACGCGCGGGAGGGGCAGCGGCTGGGGGGTCCGGTACCCCAAGGCTCCCTCTCGGATCGCTAGAGAAGGTTTCCTCACCGAGGGGGCGTCGTCCCCCCAACCCATCGTCTCCCCTTCGGGCCCGCCCACGGAGGCGCTCCACGAGCCGCCAAAGTCCACGACTGGGCGGGGTTTGGGAGAGGGGTCTGCGGTATGGGTAAGCACGAGGCCCAGAGGAGCATTCGCGGCCACAGCCGGGGGCACAACCTCCGCCGCCCCCAGGCCCGTCCATCGGGGGCCCCGAGAGGAGGGAGCACGCCCGAGAGGGGCGGAAAGACCCCCTTCTCTCACAGGCCCCGGCCCAACGCGCTCGCCACCCACGCCCGCGTGCGACCCCCTCCCCCCCGACCGCCACAAACACACACACACGTGGGGGGGGAGGGTGGGCACACGCGGACGCTCGCCTGGCCCGAGTCAGTCCCCCCGTGCCACAGCAACACCGTGGGAGGACGACCGCGACGAGGCGGCCCCTGTTTCCCCCAACCGAGGGAGGGAAAACAGAGGCACGCCTCCCTTACCGTCTCGACCCCCCCAAGAGAGCCACTCACGGGACGCACCACCGCGGCGGCGGGGACCCCGAGGAGCACGCTGGGAGAAGGGAACGACACCACCGCTCGGCCTCGGGCACCTGAGGGACGACCTGGAGCGCTCCAGGGGCACCACAGAGGATCGAACGAGGCACGCTCACGCACCGGCAGGGGCGCGCGGCGCAGCGGCGGGACGGCACCCCCCCACCAACGCGGGGAGGACCGCCCACGGGGGCAACACGCCGAGGAGGCGAAGCGAGAGCGTCTGCTGCGTCCGAGGACCACGGCCCCGCCACCCACGCCGTGAGGCAGGGGGCGGGAGGCCGAAGGTCAGGGCCGGGGACCACCACCCCTGCCCTTCCCCACACCCCTCGACAGGCCGGGAGAGCGTGAGGAGAGAGGCGGGGAGGCCCGCGGACAGAACGAGAAGAGCGGTCCCGTTCGCCAAGAACGTCCGTCCCTCGTCTGGCGCGACCTTAAGGCCCGGCCCAGGAGAGCGCGACATCACCACATCGATCAGTCATGCCAGAGAGCCAGGGACCACCAGGCCCCGAAGGGGAGGGGCACGCACAGCGAGGACCATCACCAGAGGAGCCTGCTTCGGCCTCACCGGCGGCACCCCAAACCCCCTCTTTCTTTTTTTTTTTTTTTTCTCCTCTCAGGCAAAAGTGGCCGACGACCCCGCGAGTGAGGAGAACGCCTGACACGTGGCACGGAGCCTGCGGGGTGGGGTCGTCGTCTCAGCCACCACCGGGTGCCTGCGGCGGGGAGGGGAGTCACACGGGGTAGAAGACCCAACGCCCCGCCGCCCTCGGGTGAGCCAGAGACCGGAGGCGGCACCGCGGGTCGGGTCAGCCGGACGCACACACGAGAGCCGGCGCGCAGGCCCAGG